>NW_024609444.1:125000-127500 GCF_018296145.1 Oncorhynchus tshawytscha
GAGAGGAGGGAGGGAGGGGGGGGGGGCATGGGAGGGAGGGGGCATGGGAGGGGGGCATGGGAGGGAGGGAGGGAGGGGAGGGGGAGGGAGGGAGGGGGCATGGGGGAGGGAGGGAGGGAGGGAGAGGGGGAGGGAGGGAGGGAGGGGGCATGGGAGGGAGGGGGAGGGAGGGAGGGAGGGGGGAGGGGAGGGAGGAGGGAGGGAGGGGGGGGGGCATGGGAGGGAGGGGGCATGGGAGGGAGGGAGGGAGGGAGGGAGGGAGGGAGGGAGGGAGGGAGGGAGGGAGGGAGGGAGGGAGGGAGGGGGGGGGGGGGAGGGAGGGGGCATGAGAGGGGGAGGGAGGGAGGGAGGGAGGGAGGGAGGGAGGGAGGGAGGGAGGGGGAGGGAGGGAGGGAGGGAGGGAGGGAGGGAGGGAGGGAGGGAGGGAGGGATATGTTTAACCAGCTGTTATAGTGGATGTGTCTGCTATATTGGACTATGGGAGCTATAATATAGTATAGTAGTATAATATAGTATAGTAGTATAATATAGTATAGTAGTATAATATAGTAAAGTAGTATAATATAGTATAGTAGTATAATATAGTATAGCAGTATAATATAGTAGTAGTATAATATAGTATAGTAGTATAATATAGTATAGTAGTATAATATAGTAAAGTAGTATAATATAGTAGTAGTATATGGTAAAGTAGTATAGTATAGTATAGTAGTATAGTATAGTAAAGTAGTATAATAAAGTAAAGTGGTATAGTATGGTATATTATAGCAGTAGAGTATAATATAGTATTGGAGTATAATATAGTAAAGTAGTATAGTAGTATAATATAGTATAGTAGTATAATATAGTAAAGTAGTATTGGAGTATAATATAGTATAGTGCACTATAGTAGTATAGTGTATTATAATATTACAATATAGTATTGTAGTATATTATAGTATAATATATTAGGGTATTGTTTTGTAAAGTATAGTATAGTAGAGTGGTAAATCACAGTAATATAGTGGGGTAGTATAGTATGGTATTATAGTACCACAGTATACTGCTATTGTATAGTATAATATATATATATTTATATAATACTAGTATAATATAGTATAGTAGTATAGTATAGTTGTATAGCAGTTTAGTATAGTATAATATATAATAATAATATAGTGTAGTGGTGAAGTATAGTATAGTAGTATAGTATGGTTTTATAGTATAGTATAATATTTAATAGTAGTATAGTATAGTATAGTATAGTATAGTGGTGTAGAGTATTATAGTAGTTTAGTATAGTATCTTTGTGGGCCACTAGGACCATCACACGTACTCACACACATACACACACACACACACACACACACACACACGCAAACATACACACAAACACCCACACACACACACACACAAACACACACACAAACACACACACAAACACATACACACACACGCACACACACGGATTCCACATCAGATCAATATTTAATCAAATATCCCTAATTTAAATATTAGGTTCTAGATTCAGAAGTAGAGTTCATCAATAATTCCAGTGGAGCTCAGCTCAACAAAGCACCATAGAACTAGGTGGAACAGAACTGTACCATAGAACTAGGTGGAACAGAACTGTACCATAGAACTAGGTGGAACAGAACTGTACCATAGAACTAGGTGGAACAGAACTGTACCATAGAACTAGGTGGAACAGAACTGTACCATAGAACTAGGTGGAACAGAACTGTACCATAGAACTAGGTGGAACAGAACTGTACCATAGAACTAGGTGGAACAGAACTGTGCCCACAGAGGAAAGCCCTCCCACCCCGTCCTCACCTTTTATCACTAAGGTATGAAATCTCACTGCCGCCACCTGTCAGTGTAGCAGACTGGATCTAACAGGCTCACTGGAGCCCAGTCTACTGTGGCAGCCTTTACCCCCTTCCCCAATGAAGCACATTAATGATGTTGGGAACGTGGGTTTGCTGTACAAACTCGTACTATTCTAAAAAAGTGACGCTGGCTCAGCGCGGAGCCGGAATGACTGGCCAGTCGCACTTAAGTCCCATTCAGGGCCCATTATAAAAGGTGAAACTGACCCAGATTGATTGGCCAGTCGCATTGACTCTCATTGAGAGGCCATTCTAAAGGTGATTGTGGCTCAGCTGAGAGCCAGAATGACTGGCCAGTCGCACGGAGTCTAATTCAGGGCCCATTATAAAATGTGACACTAGCTCTGCTAGAGCCGTTATGGAGGTCACAGTGGCTCAGCCCAGACCAATAATGGAGCTCTGTCTAATGTGGCAGAAATTGGAAGATGAATAATTCAACTAGCAGGGTCATGAATCAGTCGGCCATTTAAACCAGCTTAACACACACACACACAGACACACAGACACACACACACACACACACACACACACACACACACACACACACACACACACACACACACACAGAGAGAGAGTCATCTGAGTGGAGCTCCCTTGTGTAAAGATATTCAGGGTTATTTAATATACCA
>NW_024609444.1:135000-137500 GCF_018296145.1 Oncorhynchus tshawytscha
CAGACAGACAGACAGACAGAGACAGACAGACAGAAACACAGAGAGACAGACAGACAGAGAAAGAGACAAAGACAGAGAGAGAAAGACATAATTTCCTGACCTGAAAACATACTTCCTCAGATCATCTACTTATGTCTTGGCCATTCTAGAAGGCCTCTCACTGACCTCTCTCTCCTTCATGTTGTTCCATGACACACAAACAACCAGGATGTGTCCCAAATGAGTTGCCCTATAGTCCCTGGTCTAAAGTAGTGTACTATATAGGACATAGGTTGCCCTATAGTCCCTGGTCTAAAGTAGTGCACTATGTAGGGAATAGATTTCACTATAGTCCCTGGTCTAAAGTAGTGCACTATATAGGACATAGGTTGCCCTATGGTCCCTGGTCTAAAGTAGTGCACTATGTAGGGAATAGATTTCACTATAGTCCCTGGTCTAAAGTAGTGCACTATATAGGACATAGGTTGCCCTATAGTCCCTGGTCTAAAATAGTGCACTTTATAGGACACAAGTTGCCCTATGGTCCCTGGTCTAAAGTAGTGCACTATGTAGGGAATAAATTTCACTATAGTCCCTGGTCTAAAGTAGTGCGCTATGTAGGGAATAGATTTCCCTATAGTCCCAGGTCTAAAGTAGTGCACTATATTTCCATTTGGGACACAACCTGGGTGTTTGTGTGTGAAGCCAGAGTTTAGTTTAGCCACGTGCTGCTTCGAGCTGTGACAGATTGATTGAAGATAATACACCAGTTAAAACCAGTTATAACTCTGCACACAAAATGGTGGTGCTGCACACCGACCACTGACTTTACTGATCGCTACTTTACCGAGGAGGAAATGTACTTTACTGATCGCTACTTTACCGAGGAGGAAATGTACTTTACTGATCGCTACTTTACCGAGGAGGAAATGTACTTTACTGATCGCTACTTTACCGAGGAGGAAATGTACTTGAGTTGAGTTTATAAATAGCGAGGCAGCACACATCTGCCTGTTGGCGCGGCGCCTTGTGGTCTCCTTGTTCTTCTTGTGTCACTGACATTTCAGCCATCATCAGGTTGTCTTTGTGTGGATTGGCTCTGGTAAGGCCACTGTCCAATCAGAATGCTTGTCTTGACTCAACGGACATTCCGATTGGTGTGTCTTGTGTCACTGACAGACTCGATAAATAAGAAATGTCCATTTTTATCATTTTCACTGCTTGAGTTCATGATTTTCATTCATTCTGGTTCATTTGTTTTCATCGTTATACTTTATCTGTTATTTATTTATTTCTTCCTTTCTGTCTCTTTATTTATTTCAGCCATCATCAGGTTGTCTTTGTGTGGATTGGCTCTGGTAAGGCCACTGTCCAATCAGAATGCTTGTCTTGACTCAACGGACATTCCGATTGGTTCTCGTCACCTCGTTGGTCTGTCTGTAGACGTGTAGCACCCGCCTACTGCACTGCACTGAACTAGACCTCTCGACCACACCTGACTACCACTGTCGACCTTGGTGGAAAAAACTGTTGTGTTTAGTTGTGAAGATCAGTGTTAACCCTTTAAATACTTTATGTGTCAGTAGAAGAGTGAACTGTGGGGTTATTATGAGGATTGGGACAGGGAGGGAGGGAGGGAGGGAGAGGGGGAGGGAGGGAGGGAGGGGGGAGGGAGGGGGGAGGGAGGGAGGGAGGGAGGGAGGGGGAGGGAGGGAGGGAGGAGGGAGGGAGGGAGGGGGAGGGGGAGGGGAGAGGGAGTGAGGGAGGGAGTGAGGAGGGAGGGAGGGAGGGAGGGAGGGAGGGAGGGAGGGGGGAGGGAGGGAGGGAGGAGAGGGAGGGAGAGGAGGGAGGGAGGGGAGGGGAGGGGAGGGAGGGGAGAGGAGAGGGAGGAGGGGAGAGGAGAGGAGAGGAGAGGAGAGGAGAGGGAGGAGAGGAGAGGAGAGAGAGAGGAGAGGAGAGGAGAGGGTGTTCAAGTGGGATTTATTGTAAAGTTATCTCTCTACCTGAACAGTGTCATACAGGATCACATCTAATCAATCACCTCCCCACTGACTACCTCTCTCTTTATCTCTGTCTCTCCTTCCCTCTCTCTCGCTCTCTCGCTCTCTCTCTCTCGCTCGCTCGCTCTTTCTGTCTCTCTCTCGCTCTCTCTCCTTGCCTCTCTCTCGCTCGCTCTCTCTGTCTCTCTCTCGCTCTCTCTCCTTGCCTCTCTCTTCATCTGTTTGTCTCTCTCCACCTCTCTCTCTCTCCACCTCTCGCTCTCTCTCTCTCTCCACCTCTCGCTCTCTCTCTCTCTCCACCTCTCGCTCTCTCTCTCTCTCTCTCTCTCTTTCTTGCTCACTCTCTGTCTCTCTCTCGCTCTCTCTCCTTGCCTCTCTCTTCATCTGTTTCTCCCTCTCCACCTCTCTCTCTCTCTCCACCACCTCTCTCTCCACCTCTCTCTCTCTCTCCACCTCTCTCTCTCGCTTGCTCTCTCTGTCTCTCTCTCTCTCTCTCTCCACCTCTCTCTCCCTCTCCACCA
>NW_024609444.1:140000-162500 GCF_018296145.1 Oncorhynchus tshawytscha
GTTGTCTGACATGGTTCTGTGTTCTAACATGTTGTTGGATGTTACTCTACGGGACACCTTCAGCAGGCTCACACATCACCAATACTCAGAAAGAGTTGTCCAACAAATGCCTGAACACAATCCAATATTATTCTCCCACACACATCTACTGTTGACGGACTAGAGTGAGTTAGGGGGGGGTAGATGGTTGATAGCTAGAGGGGGAAGAGTGGGATGAAGGACGGACCAGAATGGGTTGTGAGGGGGGGATTAGATGGTTGATAGCTAGAGGAGGACGAGTGGGATGAAGGACAGACCAGAGTGGGTTAGGGGGGTTAGATGGTTGATAGCTAGAGGAGGAAGAGTGGGATGGAGGACAGACCAGAATGGGTTGGGGGGGGTTAGATGGTTGATAGCTAGAGGAGGAAGAGTGGGATGGAGGACAGACCAGAATGGGTTAGGGGGGTAGATGGTTGATAGCTAGAGGAGGACGAGTGGGATGAAGGACAGACCAGAGTGGGTTAGGGGGGGGTTAGATGGTTGATAGCTAGAGGAGGACGAGTGGGATGAAGGACAGACCAGAGTGGGTTAGGGGGGTTAGATGGTTGATAGCTAGAGGAGGAAGAGTGGGATGGAGGACAGACCAGAATGGGTTAGGGGGGTAGATGGTTGATAGCTAGAGGAGGAAGAGTGGGATGGAGGACGGACCAGAGTGGGTTAGGGGGGTAGATGGTTGATAGCTAGAGGAGGAAGAGTGGGATGGAGGACAGACCAGAATGGGTTAGGGGGTAGATGGTTGATAGCTAGAGGAGGAAGAGTGGGATGGAGGACAGACCAGAATGGGTTGGGGGGTAGATGGTTGATAGCTAGAGGAGGAAGAGTGGGATGGAGGACGGACCAGAGTGGGTTAGGGGGGTAGATGGTTGATAGCTAGAGGAGGACGAGTGCGATGGAGGACAGACCAGAGTGGGTTAGGGGGGTTAGATGGTTGATAGCTAGAGGAGGAAGAGTGGGATGGAGGACAGACCAGAATGGGTTAGGGGGTAGATGGTTGATAGCTAGAGGAGGAAGAGTGGGATGGAGGACAGACCAGAATGGGTTGGGGGGGGTAGATGGTTGATAGCTAGAGGAGGAAGAGTGGGATGGAGGACGGACCAGAGTGGGTTAGGGGGGTAGATGGTTGATAGCTAGAGGAGGACGAGTGCGATGGAGGACGGACCAGAGTGGGTTAGGGGGTAGATGGTTGATAGCTAGAGGGGGAAGAGTGGGATGGAGGACAGACCAGAATGGGTTAGGGGGTAGATGGTTGATAGCTAGAGGAGGTCGAGTGCGATGGAGGACGGACCAGAGTGGGTTAGGGGGTTAGGTGGTTGATAGCTAGAGGAGGACGAGTGGGATGGAGGACGGACCAGAGTGGGTTGGGGGGTTAGATGGTTCTCAACACCTACATTAATATAAGCAGGCTAACACAGCAGTAATAGTAGAATGTGAAATGCCTAAACACCTCCCACACGCTTCACTGTTGACAGAACAGATGATGTGGGATGAATCAACCTGTTAATACTCTGTCTGGCTTTTCACCCACAGACACGCTATTGTTCTAGGTCCTCAGGGTGTGTGTGTGTGTGTGTGTGTGTGTGTGTGTGTGTGTGTGTGTGTGTGTGTGTGTGTGTGTGTGTGTGTGTGTGTGTGTGTGTGTGTGTGTGTGTGTGTGTGTGTGTGTGTGTGTGTGTGTGTGTGTGTGTGTGTGTGTGTGTGTGTGTGCGTGCGTGTGTGTCGGGTCATGAGATCAGCTATCTAGGGGAAGACTCATACAATGTTGAGGTTTTCCTTGGCAAAGCCCTCTCAATCTCCCTAGAGACTCTGGGCAATGTTCTCACACACACACACACAATCCACCACACACACACACACAGCTGTGAAAACAGCATCTCCAGTCCAAGTCCATCTTTAAAAACACATTCTTTATCTATTTACATTGGCTTGATTAGAATCTACATCTTCCTAACATACCTGTATCCTTCCTAACATACCTGTATCCTTCCTAACATACCTGTATCCTTCCTAACACACCTGTATCCTTCCATAACACACCTGTATCCTTCCTAACACACCTGTATCCTTCCATAACACACCTGTTTCCATCCATTACCCACCTGTTTCCTTCCTAACACACCTGTATCCTTCCTAACACACCTGTATCCTTCCTAACATACCTGTATCCTTCCTAACATACCTGTATCCTTCCTAACACACCTGTATCCTTCCATAACACACCTGTATCCTTCCATAACACACCTGTTTCCATCCATTACCCACCTGTTTCCTTCCTAACACACCTGTATCCTTCCATTACACACCTGTATCCTTCCTAACACACCTGTATCCTTCCATAACACACCTGTATCCTTCCATAACACACCTGTATCCTTCCTAACATACCTGTATCCTTCCTAACATACCTGTATCCTTCCTAACATACTTGTATCCTTCCTAACACCTGTATCCTTCCATAACACACCTGTTTCCTTCCATTACCCACCTGTTTCCTTCCTAACACACCTGTATCCTTCCATTACACACCTGTATCCTTCCTAACACACCTGTATCCTTCCATAACACACCTGTATCCTTCCATAACACACCTGTTTCCTTCCATTACACACCTGTTTCCTTCCTAACACACATGTATCCTTCCTAACACACATGTATCCTTCCATAACACACCTGTATACTTCCATAACACACCTGTATCCTTCCATAACACACCTGTATCCTTCCTAACACACCTGTATCATTCCATAACACACCTGTATCCTTCCTAACACACCTGTATCCTTCCATAACACACCTGTATCCTTCCACAACACACCTGTATCCTTCCTAACACCTGTATCCTTCCTAACACCTGTATCCTTCCTAACACACCTGTTTCCCTTCCTAACACACCTGTATCCTTCCTAACACCTGTATCCTTCCTAACACCCGTATCCTTCCTAACACACCTGTTTCCCTCCATAACACACATGTATCCTTCCTAACACACCTGTTTCCCTCCATAACACAGCTGTATCCTTCCTAACACAGCTGTATCCTTCCTAAGACACCTGTATCCTTCCACAACACACCTGTATCCTTCCACAACACACCTGTATCCTTCCTAACACCTGTATCCTTCCTAACACACCTGTATCCTTCCATAACACACCTGTATCCTTCCATAACACACCTGTATCCTTCCACAACACACCTGTATCCTTCCATAACACACCTGTATCCTTCCATAACACACCTGTATCCTTCCATAACACACCTGTATCCTTCCTAACATACCTGTATCCTTCCTAACATACCTGTATCCTTCCTAACATACTTGTATCCTTCCTAACACCTGTATCCTTCCATAACACACCTGTTTCCTTCCATTACCCACCTGTTTCCTTCCTAACACACCTGTATCCTTCCATTACACACCTGTATCCTTCCTAACACACCTGTATCCTTCCATAACACACCTGTATCCTTCCTAACACACCTGTATCCTTCCATAACACACCTGTATCCTTCCATAACACACCTGTTTCCTTCCATTACACACCTGTTTCCTTCCTAACACACCTGTATCCTTCCTAACACACATGTATCCTTCCATAACACACCTGTATCCTTCCATAACACACCTGTATCCTTCCATAACACACCTGTATCCTTCCTAACACACCTGTATCATTCCATAACACACCTGTATCCTTCCTAACACACCTGTATCCTTCCATAACACACCTGTATCCTTCCACAACACACCTGTATCCTTCCTAACACCTGTATCCTTCCTAACACCTGTATCCTTCCTAACACACCTGTTTCCCTCCCTAACACACCTGTATCCTTCCTAACACCTGTATCCTTCCTAACACCCGTATCCTTCCTAACACACCTGTTTCCCTCCATAACACACATGTATCCTTCCTAACACACCTGTTTCCCTCCATAACACAGCTGTATCCTTCCTAACACACCTGTATCCTTCCTAAGACACCTGTATCCTTCCATAACACACCTGTATCCTTCCACAACACACCTGTATCCTTCCTAACACCTGTATCCTTCCTAACACACCTGTATCCTTCCATAACACACCTGTATCCTTCCATAACACACCTGTATCCTTCCACAACACACCTGTATCCTTCCATAACACACCTGTATCCTTCCTAACACACCTGTATCCTTCCTAACACACCTGTATCCTTCCTAACACACCTGTATCCTTCCTAACACACCTGTTTCCCTCCATAACACATCTGTATCCTTCCATAACACACCTGTATCCTTCCACAACACACCTGTATCCTTCCATAACACACCTGTATCCTTCCTAACACCTGTATCCTTCCATAACACACCTGTATCCTTCCTAACACACCTGTATCCTTCCTAACACACCTGTATCCTTCCATAACACACCTGTATCCTTCCTAACACACCTGTATCCTTCCATAACACACTTGTATCCTTCCACAACACACCTGTATCCTTCATAACACACCTGTATCCTTCCACAACACACCTGTATCCTTCCATAACACACCTGTATCCTCCATAACACACCTGTATCCTTCCATAACACACCTGTATCCTCCATAACACACCTGTTTCCCTCCATAACACCGCTGTGTGTCCCTGTCTCCCCTCTCCAGGTGCGTAAGGAGTATGGGAAGTGTTTGCGTTCCCATTGCTGCAGTGGTAAGAGTGTAGAGACCTCCATCTCGTCCTCTGGAAAGAACCACACCACGTCTCGAACCCCAGGACGATACTCCACGGGGTCGCAGGTCATCTTGCCTGCCTGTACACCTGGACGCTACTCCACAGAAGACTCCCAGGTGAGACCAGGTCCAGCACACCTGTTGGACTAACCTACAGTACAATCCGATTCAGCTTTAACTCTGACTTCTGATTCTAGAAGTCTTTGAAAGTTGTCTTGGAAAGTCACCTTTTATCCCTGACTCTCTCTCTCTACCTCCCCCCTTCCTTCTCTCCCTCCCTCTTCTCTTCTCCCCTCTCCCCTCTTCCCTCCCTCCCTCCCCCTTCTTCTCTCCTTCCCTTCATCCCCCTTCCTTCTCTCCCTCCCTCTCCTCTCCTCCCCTCTTCCTTCCTCTCCCTCCCTCTCCTCTCCTCCCCTCTTCCTTCTCTCCCTCCCTCTCCTTTCCTCCCCTCTTCCCTCCCTCCCCCTTACTTCTCCCCTCTCTCTTCCCTCCCTCCCTCCCCCTTCTTCTCTCCTTCCCTTCATCCCCCTTCCTTCTCTCCCTCCCTCTCCTCTCCCCCCTCTTCCTTCTCTCCCTCCCTCTCCTCTCCTCCCCTCTTCCTTCTCTCCCTCCCTCTCCTTTCCTCCCCTCTTCCCTCCCTCCCCTTACTTCTCTCCTTCCCTCTCTTCCCTCCTTCTCTCCCTCCCTCTCCTCTCTCCCCCTTCCTTCTCCCTCCCTCTCCTTTCCTCCCCTCTTCCCTCCCCCTCCCCCTTCCTTCTCTCCCTCCCTCTCCTCCCCTCCCCCTTTCCCTCCCCCTTCCTTCTCTCCTTCCCTTTCCTCCCTCCTTCTCTCCCTCCCTCCCTCCCTCCCCCATTCATCCCTCCATCAGAGTCGTATCAGGAGGATGTGGAACGATACAGTGAGGAAACAGGAGTCATCCTTTATGACAGGAGACATCAACAGCTCAGCCACACTCAACAGAGGTAACCAAGGATACTACTACCTATTCAGTATAACAATAATACTGTTATTTATAATGCGCTGACAGAGTAAAGAGAAGTTTATATAAGTTCTCTTTACTCTGATGCTAATGCTATCGTTAGCCCACTGCTGATGTCACTTCCTCTATGAAGGACAGAAGAGAGGAAGTCTTTGGCATGGCCCACTACACTAAGACTGGCCCACTGCACTAAGACTGGCCCACTACACTAAGACTGGCCCAACAAGTGTGTGAAGACTGGCCCACTACACTAAGACTGGCCCACTACACTAAGACTGGCCCACTACACTAAGACTGGCCCACTACACTAAGACTGGCCCACTACACTAAGACTGGTCCACTGCACTAAGACTGGCCCACTACACTAAGAATGGTCCACTACACTAAGACTGGCCCACTACACTAAGACTGGTCCACTACACTAAGACTGGCCCACTACACTAAGACTGGCCCACTACACTAAGACTGGCCCACTGCACTAAGACTGGCCCACTGCACTAAGACTGGCCCACTGCACTAAGACTGGCCCACTACACTAAGACTGGCCCACTACACTAAGACTGGCCCACTACACTAAGAATGGTCCACTACACTAAGACTGGCCCACTACACTAAGACTGGCCCACTACACTAAGACTGGCCCAGTACACTAAGACTGGCCCACTACACTAAGACTGGCCCAGTACACTAAGACTGGCCCACTGCACTAAGACTGGCCCACTGCACTAAGACTGGCCCACTACACTAAGACTGGCCCACTACACTAAGACTGGCCCACTACACTAAGACTGGCCCACTACACTAAGACTGGTCCACTACACTAAGACTGGCCCACTACACTAAGACTGGCCCACTACACTAAGACTGGCCCACTGCACTAAGACTGGCCCACTGCACTAAGACTGGCCCACTGCACTAAGACTGGCCCACTACACTAAGACTGGCCCACTACACTAAGACTGGCCCACTACACTAAGAATGGTCCACTACACTAAGACTGGCCCACTACACTAAGACTGGCCCACTACACTAAGACTGGCCCAGTACACTAAGACTGGCCCACTACACTAAGACTGGCCCAGTACACTAAGACTGGCCCACTGCACTAAGACTGGCCCACTGCACTAAGACTGGCCCACTACACTAAGACTGGCCCACTACACTAAGACTGGCCCACTACACTAAGACTGGCCCACTACACTAAGACTGGCCCACTACACTAAGACTGGCCCACTGCACTAAGAATGACTCTTCATCTTATTCCTCCTAGTCTGACCAGTCTGACTAGTCTAACCAGTCTGACCAGTCTAACCAGTCTGACTAGTCTAACCAGTCTGACCAGTCCAACTAGTCTAACCAGTCTAACCAGTCTCACCAGTCTAACCAGTCTGACCAGTCTGACCAGTCTAACCAGTCTAACCAGTCTGACCAGTCTGACCAGTCTGACCTGTCTAACCAGTCTGACCAGTCTGACTAGTCTAACCAGTCTGACCTGTCTGACCAGTCTAACCTGTCTAACCAGTCTGACCAGTCTAACCAGTCTGACCAGCCTGACCAATCTAACCAGTCTGACCAGTCTAACCAGTCTGACCAGTCTAACCAGTCTGACCAGTCTAATTAGTCTGACCAGTCTAACCAATCTAACCAGTCTAACCAGTCTGACTAGTCTAACCAGTCTGACCTCTCCAGCCAGTCTAACCAGTCTAACCAGTCTGACCAGTCTGACCAGTCTGACCAGTCTAACCAGTCTGACCAGTCTGACCTCTCTAACCAGTCTAACCAGTCTGACCAGTCTAACCAGTCTGACCAGTCTAACCAGTCTGACCAGTCTGACCAGTCTTACCAGTCTAACCAGTCTAATCAGTCTAACCAGTCTGACCAGTCTAACCAGTCTGACCTCTCTAACCAGTCTAACCAGTCTGACCAGTCTGACCTCTCTAACCAGTCTAACCAGTCTAACCAGTCTAACCAGTCTGACCAGTCTGACCAGTGGTCTTTCTATATTTGTTTTGTATCTATATCTGTGTTTTTACATGTACATTGATTGATTGATTGATTGATTGATTGATTGATCTTTAAGCTACAACAAAATATAAATAACATATATTTTTCCAAACGAATCCAATCGGTTACGGCTTCAAACACACCGACGGCGTCATGACCTTCTGGTACACCGGAATGACATTCATGTCCAACGCGACGCTGCGTTTGCCTCGCAGTGCGTTCGCCTCGCAGTGCGTTTGGTGGGTTGTGTACCTTGGATTCGTGGAACGTCAAACTGTGTGCGTTGACAGCCTGACAGAAACGGTAGCAGGAGGTGAATGTTGAACTGTTGTTTACACACATATCCAGATGATGCTGTGTACTAGTTTGAGCAATGAAGCTGCCGGCGTGTTGGAGGCGTTAGTTAGTTTTACACCCGTTGCTGAAATGGTTGTTCCCAGTTTAAATGGCTTTACAATCTCCTCACAATGGTTCTAGCCCTGACAGTCATTATGAATCAGGATATTGGGATATTTCCTAACTCTGGCTGGGTTCAGTCATTATGAATGCAGGATATTGGGATATTTCCTAACTCTGGCTGGGTTCAGTCATTATGAATGCAGGATATTGGGATATTTCCTAACCCTGGCTGGGATTCAGTCATTATGAATGCAGGATATTGGGATATTTCCTAACCCTGGCTGGGATTCAGTCATTATGAATGCAGGATATTGGGATATTTCCTAACCCTGGCTGGGATTCAGTCATTATGAATGCAGGATATTGGGATATTTCCTAACCCTGGCTGGGTTCAGTCATTATGAATGCAGGATATTGGGATATTTCCTAACTCTGGCTGGGATTCAGTCATTATGAATGCAGGATATTGGGATATTTCCTAACCCTGGCTGGGATTCAGTCATTATGAATGCAGGATATTGAGATATTTCTATTTAGGTGAAATAAAATAAAATGTAATAGTTTATGACAATACCTAGGATGTAACTTGGTGAAGGTCACAGGACTGAACATGAACAAATGCAACGACCATGTCTCTGACTAACAAATACAGTCATGGGTGGTTACTCTACAATTCACTAGAGAAAGGCTGCAGGAATGACTGGCAAGCTTATGTCTGGGGTTTTCACTTCAACTGTGTTTGCCTGATTGATTTACATGTCTTCTCTCTCTCTTCCTTTCATGCTCTCTCTCACACCCACTCTATCACTACACTCCCCTCTCTTTCTCTCTCTCTCTGTCTCTCTCTCTCTCTGTCTCTCTCTCTCTCTGTCTCTGTCTCTCTCTGTCTCTCTCTCTCTCTCTCTCTCTCTCTGTCTCTCTCTCTCTCTCTGTCTCTCTCACTCTCTCTGTCTCTCTCGCTGTCTCTCTCTGTCTCTCTCTCTCTGTCTCTCTCACTCTCTCTGTCTCTCTCGCTGTCTCTCTCTGTCTCTCTCTCTCTCTGTCTCTCTCTCTCTCTCTCTCTCTCTGTCTCTCTCTCTCTCTCTGTCTCTCTCACTCTCTCTGTCTCTCTCGCTGTCTCTCTCTGTCTCTCTCTCTCTCTCTGTCTCTCTCTCTCTCTCTGTCTCTCTCTGTCTCTCTCTCTCTGTCTCTCTCTCTCTGTCTCTCTCTCTCTCTCTCTCTCTCTCTCTGTCTCTGTCTCTCTCTCTCTGTCTCTCTGTCTCTCTCTATCTGCCTCTCTGTCTCTGCCTCCACTAGGAGCGATGGCTAATCATCTGTTAACTAATACTCTCCTTCATCCCCATGGTTCTAACCATCCTTATAACTCTCTGCTGGGGGACACCAACCACCAAGCAGTCTGTAACAACCCCAACGTGGCTGGCATGTATAACACACAAGGTGTGACACACACATTCCTATGTATAACCTATGATCCCTATTTCCCACTTCATTTTAGTTATCCTCCAAGTTCATTTTTAAATTATTGTTCTTTTTGTGAAGAAGTTTGATCACTTTTGATCACTTCCTGCACTTTATTGTTTTGAGTTATGGCTTCACTGAACTTGCAAAGGATCACATTCTTATTGACCCTTGACCCCTGGACTGTGCAAAAGCATTTCACTTTTCAATTTAAAAATATATAATTGATTTTGATGGGTCCTTGATTCTAAAAATGGCCGCCACTGTTCATGATTCTGTCTGCATGCCTGTGAAAATGACTCCCAGATGAGACCAACCAATCATGTTGTGAGACATCACCGTAGCGTCCCATTGGTCAGGTCTCAAAACACATACGTTTTAACTTAAGTTATTTAGTTCACCTTGTAGATTTATGACCTAAACGTGTAAGTTATCAGTCTCAGATTCAACATAACACTAACGAATCATCTGGGATCTATGAGTGCTTGTGCTGTTTGGTGGGATTCTCTGTCTGTTTTATGAGCTATGAATGCTCTATGAATGCTCTTTGAGTGGTTTATGAGTGCTCTTTGAGTGCTCTATGAGTGCTCTATGAATGCTCTATGGATGCTCTTTGAGTGGTTTATGAGTGCTCTATGGATCCTTTATGAGTGCTCTATGAATGCTCTATGAATGCTTTATGAGTGCTCTATGAATGCTTTATGAGTGCTCTATGAATGCTCTATGAATGCTCTATGAGTGCTCTATGAATGCTCTATGAATGTTTTATGAGTGCTCTATGAGTGCTCTATGAATGCTTTATGAGTGCTCTATGAATGCTCTATGAATGCTCTATGAGTGCTCTACGAATGCTCTATGAGTGCTCTATGAATGCTCTCTGAGTGCTCTATGAATGCTCTATGAATGCTCTATGAATGCTCTATGAGTGCTCTACGAGTGCTCTATGAATGCTTTATGAATGCTCTACGAATGCTCTACGAATGCTTTGTGTGTTTTGTGTTGTTGTGTTATGCTTTTCGTCTGGTAAAGGCTTTTGTGCTTGCTGTATTGCATCATCTGTTTTCAGTGTTTTACGTGGGTTCTGTTCATTAGTGTTGTTAGTATGTGACAGTGTTGTACTGTGGGAGAAGTTGGATTGATCCTGAAGACAGACCATGTGAACCGTTCAGTTTGTAACCAAACGCAGTAGACTGGGTGCTGAAGACGAGGCCTTACAACTAAACACGATACCATTCCTTGTGTGTTTACTCCTTTCTCCATACACACTGTTTTTGTATCTATCTGTGTCTGTCTTTACTCACTGTTTTGTGTTTCTCTCTGTTTCTCTCTCATGCTGTCCCATAGCCCCCTACAGAGACACAAGTAATCACCTTTTCTAACCAAACATCTGATATCAACCTACCACTATGGATGTCAAATACGCTTACAAATACCTAGCTATTTACTACACCGAACAATATTTACTATACCGAACTATATTTACTATACCGAACAATATTTACTATACCGAACTATATTTACTATACCGAACAATATTTACTACACCGAACAATATTTACTATACCGAACAATATTTACTATACCGAACAATATTTACTATACCGAACAATATTTACTACACCGAACAATATTTACTACACCGAACAATATTTACTACACCAAACTATATTTACTACACCGAACAATATTTACACCGAACAATATTTTTACGAACAATATTTACTACACCGAACAATATTTACTACACCGAACAATATTTACTACACCGAACAATATTTACTATACCGAACTATATTTACTATACCGAACAATATTTACTATACCGAACTATATTTACTACGAACAATATTTACTAACAACTATATTTACTATACCGAACTATATTTACTACACCGAACAATATTTACTATACTATAACTATATATTTACTATACCGAACAATATTTACTATACCGAACTATATTTACTATACCGAACAATATTTACTATACCGAACAATATTTACTATACGAACAATATTTAACAATATTTACTATACCGAACAATATTTACTATACCGAACAATATTTACTATACCGAACTATATTTACTACACCGAACAATATTTACTATACCGAACTATATTTACTATACCGAACAATATTTACTATACCGAATTTACTACCGAACTATATTTACTATACCGAACTATATTTACTACACCGAACAATATTTACTATACCGAACTATATTTACTACCGAACAATATTTACTACACCGAACAATATTTACTATACCGAACTATATTTACTATACCGAACAATATTTACTATACCGAACAATATTTACTATACCGAACAATATTTACTATACCGAACTATATTTACTACACCGAACAATATTTACTATACCGAACAATATTTACTATACCGAACTATATTTACTATACCGAACAATATTTACTACACCGAACAATATTTACTATACCGAACAATATTTACTATACCGAACTATATTTACTACACCGAACAATATTTACTATACCAAACTATATTTACTAACTATATTTACTACTATACCAATTTACTTTACTATTTACGAACTATATTTACTAACTATATTTACTATACCGAACAATATTTACTATACCGAACTATATTTACTATACCGAACTATATTTACTAACATATATTTACTATTACAATATTTACACCAAACAATATTTACTATACCGAACAATATTTACTATACCAAACTATATTTACTACACCGAACAATATTTACTACACCGAACAATATTTACTACACCGAACAATATTTACTACACCGAACAATATTTACTATACCGAACAATATTTACTACACCGAACAATATTTACTACACCGAACAATATTTACTACACCGAACAATATTTACTATACCGAACAATATTTACTATACCGAACTATATTTACTACACCGAACAATATTTACTATACCGAACAATATTTACTACACCGAACAATATTTACTACACCGAACAATATTTACTACACCGAACAATAGACAATTTAAACTATTTAGCGTTTTATTGCTTAACTTTGTTTCTTCTAATAATTGTGTTTGTTTACCGTTTCCCACAGAGGGAATCCTAAACAACGCGCGAGACACCGGCGTCATGGATACGCTCCCTCTCAACGGTAACCACGGCAACAACTACAGCGCGGCGAGCGGCGACTACCTCAGCGACAGCGTCCAGATTCTGGAACGAGGCGGCGTCAGCGGTTACAGTACCTACGGCAACCACAAGGAGACGACGACGACGTTAGAAAAGCAGATCCTTAAAGAGTTAACGTCCAACTACGCCCCTTCGTACTTGAACAACCACCAACGCTCGGCGACCACCGAACGCAACCACAACCTGATGAATAAGATGGTCAACATCGGTAATGGCACCGGCAACGCGGGCGGCCTGGTCGGTAACGGCAGTAACGGAATCGGAATTGGTGGCGTAGTCGGCGGCGGGAGTAACCGTGACTACGACTTGAGTAACGACGGCGTCGACGTTAGTCACATGGTGCTGGATAACCCCAACGCTGCCTTCCCATTGGATGAGAATTTGGGATTGGAGATTATAAGGGAGGAGTCGAACGCCCCTCTCCTCCCGCCCCGCCCTCTGCCTCCCCCGGACAGCCTCCCCCACCCTCACCCTCCTCCTCCGCCCCCCCATAACTTCTCCCGCCCCGGCGCATCCCCCAGGAGACCAGCGACAGCTTCTTCCCCCTCCTGACCAACGAGCAGACGGACGAGACGCCACAGTCACCCAATCACAGAAACTCTCTGTACACCTCCATGCCCGTGTTAACGGATTTACCGGACGGGCAGATGAACGGGTTAGCGGACGGCGAGATGGACGACAGCGGGGAGATTCAGGCCGGTACCAGCAGCACCGGGAGCGGACCGGGGCCGGAGGCGGATGATGTTTACTATAAGAGCATGCCAAACCTGGGGTCCAGGAACCACCTCCACCAGCTCCACCATTACTACCAGATGGGGCGAGGGGGCAGCGACGGCTACATGGTACCTGTCAACAAGGAGGATTCTGATTCGTCGCCCGAGGAGCCCCTGACCCCCGTTGACCCCTCCCACCTGGTCACGAGCCTATAGACCAATGAGAAGACTCTAAACCCCTTATTTTCCGGGTCCCACCTTCTTTTTTAGTCCCGCCTCCCAGAATAGTTATACGTTGATGATTGATTGACAGTTGGCGCTGACCAATGAAAGCCTGGTTGAACGCACTCACTTCCTGATTCTTTCCTGTGGTTAGTGACAATAGGGACGATACTGAGCTATCATTGGCCGGAATGGGGATGAGAGAGGGATTCGATTGGATAGAGATGGATTGTATTTAGACCAGAACGAACTAAACTGGGTGGCTCGAAACCGAGGAGGTTTTTTTTTGTGAATATTCTTCAGGAATGGAAATATGAAGTAGTTCCTGAAGGAGGGGAGGATCTGTCAGGCCACCTGTCTTGATAGACGTTCCCTGGGTCGTAGCCCAGACACATTCTACCATGGACCTGTAGCAGATCCTAGCTGAGTCTTTTTTCACTGTCAAAATCCATCAGACTGCTCTTCCAAGCCCTGGACACTGGTCGAAAGTATCTAGCCAATCGCCAGGCTTCTCCTTGTTCTTCTACTACCCGACCTGCCAATAGAGTAGAGTATGTATGATAAAAAAGCCCCGCCCCCCTCACATAACTATTTTATTAAGACGACATGTTGTTGTAAACACTGTAACCATGGCTACAGATGACAGGGTAGTTCGAGGAGCTCCTATGTGTTTTTACAACCGTCTCTTCCGCCAGTCTGATGAACTGAACTGAACCGGAGGGTGGAAAGGTACATTTCCTGTTCCTGCAAGGTGTATGAGACTGAACTGAACTGAACCGGAGGGTGGAAAGTTACATTTCCTGTTCCTGCAAGGTGTATGAGACTGAACTGAACTGAACCGGAGGGTGGAAAGTTACATTTCCTGTTCCTGCAAGGTGTATGAGACTGAACTGAACTGAACCGGAGAGGTTCCCTAAGTATGAACTAGACAAAGATGAAGGATTAGAAATGGACTGAAACAGATGCAAACAGATGCATTCTCCCCTCCGGGGGGGGGGGACAGATGCAAACAGATGCATTCTCCCCTCCAGGGGGGGGAGGGGGGAGAATGTTTATATTTCTGTAAGTTTTTTTTAGATGTTCTTCTGTAACCATGGCTACAGATGACAGGGTAGTTTAGATGATTTCTATGTGTTTGTACAGAATATAGAATAGTGTTGCGTCAGGACTGCCTGGGATACACCTCTCGGTGTTTCTGCTTTTCGTTTTGTACCTTTGGGACTGTAATGGTGAAGAACGTGTCATTCCGTCTGGCTGTACGATGTAACTCCTGTTCAGCCAATCACATCACTTTACAGGAACAACCTTCGTTCTCACTGCTTCGTCTTTACACGACAACATATGAAAATCACTACGGATTGATACACACACACACACACACACACACACACACACACACACACACACACACTTCATCCTCGGTCGTTTTCTATCTCAAAACATCTCCATCACTTCTATTTTGAGAAATCAATCGTATCGATATATATATTTTTATCACTGTGTAGTTTTGCGAACCATCGGGGGGGGGGGGGGTGCATAAAGTGATATATGGTAATGTCGTGTGGGGACTTCAGACGGTTACTATGGAAACCAGAGATTCTGTATAGATGGAACACCCCCCCCACACACACACACACACACACACACACACACACACTCTCTCCATAGCTCCTGTTGACCAAACCAAACAACACAGAGGAAGCCTGTATATTGAGTTGAAACGTAATGGGGGAAGTTCACCCTCAGATAGCGTGGGATATGGGTTGAACTTTTGACATGAAAACATCTGATTTTTAGGTTGGCTTTTTTTTAGGTTGAGCCGTCTCTCGTCAAAAGGGAAATGCCACTATTCCTATATAAGGTGGGTCCCTGTCTGTGAGGGGACATGATTCTATAGTGGAGATGAAACCACACTGTCCCCAATGTGGAGACCAACAAAAAAATGTTTAACTTATTTAAAGAGGCGAGCTTTCTGAAGTGTAGCTTAAACATGTATATCCCACGGACTGTACCCCCGATAGAGAGAGAGAGAGACAGACAGAGAGAGAGAGAGACAGAGAGAGAGAGAGAGAGAGAGAGAGAGAGAGAGAGACAGAGAGAGAGAGAGAGAGAGAGAGAGAGAGAGAGAGAGAGAGAGAGAGAGAGAGAGAGAGAGAGAGAGAGAGAGAGAGAGAGAGAGAGAGAGAGACAGAGAGAGAGAGAGAGAGAGAGAGAGACAGAGAGAGAGACAGAGAGAGAGAGACAGAGAGAGAGACAGAGAGAGAGATGTGGTTTATTTATCTGTTTACGGGTTTATAAAGCCTGTGTTCCAAATGGAAACCTATTCCCTTTATAGTGCACATAGTCTATTAGGGCACTTTAATCAGAAGTAGGTCACTATAGAGGGAATAGACTGCCGTTTGGAACGTATCCAGAGAGAAACAACAAACAAAAAACAGAAATCACAAGAAGTTATGATTTCAGGGCAGAGAGAGAGAGAGAGAGAGAGAGACAGAGACAGGGAGAGAGAGGGAGAGAGAGACAGGGAGAGAGAGAGAGACAGGGAGAGAGAGAGAGACAGGGAGAGAGAGACAGGGAGAGAGAGACAGGGAGAGAGAGACAGGGAGAGAGAGAGAGACAGGGAGAGGAGAGAGAGAGAGACAGAGAGACAGAGACAGGGAGAGAGAGAGAGACAGGGAGAGAGAGACAGGGAGAGAGAGAGAGACAGGGAGGGAGAGAGAGAGAGACAGGGAGAGAGAGACAGAGAGAGAGAGAGACAGGGAGAGAGAGACAGAGAGAGAGACAGGGAGAGAGAGAGAGACAGGGGAGAGAGAGAGAGACAGAGAGAGAGAGAGACAGGGAGAGAGAGAGAGACAGGGAGAGAGAGAGAGACAGGGAGAGAGAGAGAGACAGGGGGAGAGAGAGACAGAGAGAGAGAGAGAGACAGGGAGAGAGAGAGAGACAGAGAGAGAGAGAGAGACAGGGAGAGAGAGAGAGACAGGGGGAGAGAGAGAGAAACAGGGAGAGAGAGAGAGACAGGGAGAGAGAGAGAGACAGAGACAGAGAGAGAGAGAGACAGGAGAGAGAGAGAGACAGGGAGAGAGAGAGACAGGGAGAGAGAGAGACAGGGAGAGAGAGACAGGGAGAGAGAGAGAGAGACAGGGAGAGAGAGAGAGACAGGGAGAGAGAGAGACAGGAGAGAGAGAGAGAGACAGGGAGAGAGAGAGAGACAGGGGAGAGAGAGAGACAGGGAGAGAGAGAGAGACAGGGAGAGAGAGAGAGACAGGGAGAGAGAGAGAGACAGGGAGAGAGAGAGAGAGAGAGAGAGAGAGGGAGAGAGAGAGAGACAGGGAGAGAGAGAGAGACAGGGGAGAGAGAGAGACAGAGAGAGGGAGAGAGAGAGAGACAGGGCGAGAGAGAGAGACAGGGAGAGAGAGAGAGACAGGGAGAGAGAGAGAGACAGGGAGAGAGAGAGAGACAGGGAGAGAGAGAGACAGAGACAGGGAGAGAGAGACAGAGACAGGGAGAGAGAGAGAGACAGGGAGAGAGAGAGAGACAGAGACAGGGAGAGAGAGGAGAGAGAGAGAGACAGGGAGAGAGAGAGAGAGAGAGAGAGAGAGAGACAGGGAGAGAGAGAGAGACAGGGTGAGAGAGAGCCAGGGGAGAGAGAGAGAGAGAGAGAGAGACAGGGAGAGAGAGAAAGAGAGACAGGGAGAGAGAGAAGAGAGACAGGGAGAGAGAGAGAGGAGAATTAAATCCGCACTTGTAGTTTTTAAATTATTACGATCATTATAACTATTATTACAATTTATTATTGACGATTATTTATTCAGTTTGTATGGGTGCCATGTTGAATGATCTCATTAAACTAATATTCGTTGTAACAGTGAAAGTTGTTTGCCAACAAATAAATGACTGAATTAAGATTTATTACATAGATCTATTTGTTGTTGTTGTTGATTGTGTCTGTGAGTTTTAGTCAAATGGCAACCCTGTCTCTTAATGGGACCCAGAGTGCACTGGGCGGAAGTAGCGTACTATTTTAAGGGATATGGTACGATTCGGGACGCACATTTATAAACTGTTAATGTAGCTGAAAGGCAAACTATGTCACTGAGAACAAACACAGAAAACATTTTTTTGTGGGCTTGTCGTTCCACCACTGTGCTAGTCTTTTATAACACAGAGGGCTCGTGTTGTACACCAGCTCCCAATGAAAGCTTGAAAATCACAAAGCAGAGCCAGCAGTTTTGTAGGCCACACAACTGGTATCCAGGTTTATTCTCTGACTCAAACTTCAGTTTCTCCTTTCAGTATGGCTCCTTTCAGTATGTCCCCTTTCAGTATGTCTCCTTTCAGTATGTCTCCTTTCAGTATGTCATTCAGTATGTCCCCTTTCAGTATGTCTCCTTTCAGTATGTCATTCAGTATGTCCCCTTTCAGTATGTCTCCTTTCAGTATGTCATTCAGTATGTCTCCTTTCAGTATGTCTCCTTTCAGTATGTCTCCTTTCAGTATGTCTCCTTTCAGTATGTCTCCTTTCAGTATGTCTCATTTCAGTATGTCATTCAGTATGTCTCCTTTCAGTATGTCTCCTTTCAGTATGTCCCCTTTCAGTATGTCTCCTTTCAGTATGTCTCCTTTCAGTATGTCTCCTTTCAGTATGTCTCCTTTCAGTATGTCTCATTTCAGTATGTCATTCAGTATGTCTCCTTTCAGTATGTCTCGTTTCAATATGTCTCCTACTTCAGTATGCCTCCTTTCAGTATGTCTCCTTTCAGTATGTCTCCTTTCAGTATGTCTCCTTTCAGTACGTCTCCTTTCAGTATGTCTCCTACTTCAGTATGTCTTAGTTCAGTATGTCTCCTTTCAGTATGTCTCCTTTCAGTACATCTCCTTTCAGTATGGCTCCTACTTCAGTATGTCTCCTTTCAGTATGTCTCCTTTCAGTATGTCCTTCAGTATGTCTCCTTTCAGTATGTCCCCTTTCAGTATGTCTCGTTTCAGTATGTCTCCTACTTCAGTATGGCTCCTTTCAGTATGTCCTTCAGTATGTCCCCTTTCAGTATGTCTCGTTTCAGTATGTCTCCTACTTCAGTATGTCTCCTTTCAGTATGTCTCCTTTCAGTATGTCTCCTTTCAGTATGTCCCCTTTCAGTATGTCTCATTTCAGTATGTCTCCTTTCAGTATGTCTCCTTTCAGTATGTCTCATTTCACTATGTCCCCTTTCAGTATGTCCTTCAGTATGTCTCATGTCAGTATGTCTCCTACTTCAGTATGTCTCATTTCAGTATGTCTCCTTTCAGTATGTCTCCTTTCAGTATGTCCCCTTTCAGTATGTCCCCTTTCAGTATGTCTCCTTTCAGTATGTCTCATTTCAGTATGTCATTCAGTATGTCTCATTTCAGTATGTCTCCTTTCAGTATGTCCCCTTTCAGTATGTCCCCTTTCAGTATGTCCCCTTTCAGTATGTCCCATTTCAGTATGTCTCATTTCAGTATGTCATTCAGTATGTCTCATTTCAGTATGTCTCCTTTCAGTATGTCTCCTTTCAGTATGTCTCATTTCAGTATGTCATTCAGTATGTCTCCTTTCAGTATGTCTCGTTTCAGTATGTCTCCTACTTCAGTATGGCTCCTTTCAGTATGTCTCCTTTCAGTATGTCTCCTTTCAGTATGTCTCCTTTCAGTACGTCTCCTTTCAGTATGTCTCCTACTTCAGTATGTCTTATTTCAGTATGTCTCCTTTCAGTATGTCTCCTACTTCAGTATGGCTCCTTTCAGTATGTCTCCTTTCAGTATGTCTCCTTTCAGTACGTCTCCTTTCAGTATGTCTCCTACTTCAGTATGTCTTATTTCAGTATGTCTCCTTTCAGTATGTCTCCTTTCAGTATGTCTCCTTTCAGTACGGCTCCTTTCAGTATGTCTCCTTTCAGTATGGCTCCTACTTCAGTATGTCTCCTTTCAGTATGTCTCCTTTCAGTATGTCTCCTTTCAGTATGTCTCCTTTCAGTATGTCTCCTTTCAGTATGTCTCCTTTCAGTATGTCTCCTTTCAGTATGTCTCCTTTCAGTATGTCCCCTTTCAGTATGTCTCATTTCAGTATGTCTCCTTTCAGTATGTCTCCTTTCAGTATGTCTCATTTCAGTATGTCCCCTTTCAGTATGTCCTTCAGTATGTCTCATGTCAGTATGTCTCCTACTTCAGTATGTCTCCTTTCAGTATGTCCCCTTTCAGTATGTCCCCTTTCAGTATGTCTCCTTTCAGTATGTCCCCTTTCAGTATGTCCCATTTCAGTATGTCTCATTTCAGTATATCATTCAGTATGTCTCATTTCAGTATGTCTCATTTCAGTATATCATTCAGTATGTCTCATTTCAGTATGTCCCCTTTCAGTATGCCTCCTTTCAGTATGTCTCCTTTCAGTATGTCTCATTCCAGTATGTCTCCTTTCAGTATGTCTCCTTTCAGTATGTCTCATTTCAGTATGTCTCCTTTCAGTATCTCCTTTCAGTATGTGTCCTTTCAGTATGTCTCATTTCAGTATGTCCCCTTTCAGTATGTCCTTCAGTATGTCTCATGTCAGTATGTCTCCTACTTCAGTATGTCTCATTTCAGTATGTCTCCTTTCAGTATGTCCCCTTTCAGTATGTCTCCTTTCAGTATGTCTCCTATCAGTATGTCTCCTTTCAGTATGTCTCATTTCAGTATGTCCCATTTCAGTATGTCTCCTTTCAGTATGTCCCCTTTCAGTATGTCTCATTTCAGTATGTCTCCTTTCAGTATGTCCCCTTTCAGTATGTCTCCTTTCAGTATGTCTCATTTCAGTATGTCTCCTTTCATTATGTCTCCTTTCAGTATGTGTCATTTCAGTGTGTCTCATAGTCTTACCCTATCACGGCCCACTACACTACAGTTTCAAGTTTAGTGCATCTAAAGGACAGGAAGGAACATGAAATGAGAGAAAGGAAAGGAAATTAGGAAATGAGGAAGCCACTCAGGACTATTGAGTGGTTTCCTCTCTGTGCTTCCCCTCCTTGATTGACAATGTAATCACTACTATATAGGTAAACACAATGACAGATGTCTATTCGGACTCCATGTCACCTGCCCAATGTAATCACTACTATATAGATGTAAACACAATGACAGATGTCTATCAGGATTCCGATGTCAACTGTCCAATGTAATCACTACTATGTAGATGAAAACACAATGATAGAAAGGAAAGGAAATGACAGGAAATTAGTGGAGAAATCAGGGTCATATTTAATGACGATGAAGGAACTAAAGGAGAGGAAACTAAAGAGAGGAAACTGTAGGAGAGGAAACTAAGGAGAGGCAACTAAGGAGAGGAAACTAAGGAGAGGAAACTAAGGAGAGGAAACTAAGGAGAGGAAACTAAGGAGAGGAAACTAAGGAGAGGAAACTAAGGAGAGGAAACTAAAGGAGAGGAAACTAAGGAGAGGAAACTAAGGAGAGGAAACTAAAGAGGAAACTAAAGGAGAGGAAACTAAAAGAGAGGAAACTAAAGGAGAGGAAACTAAAGAGAGGAAACTAAAGAGAGGAAACTAAAGAGAGGAAACTAAAGAGAGGAAACTAAAGAGAGGAAACTAAAGGAGAGGAAACTAAAGGAGAGGAAACTAAGGAGAGGAAACTATAAGGAGAGGAAACTAAAGAGAGGAAACTATAAGGAGAGGAAACTAAAGGAGAGGAAACTATAGGAGAGGAAACTAAAGGAGAGGAAACTATAGGAGAGGAAACTATAGGAGAGGAAACTATAGGAGAGGAAACTAAGGAGAGGAAACTAAGGAGAGGAAACTATAGGAGAGGAAACTAAAGGAGAGGAAACTAAGGAGAGGAAACTAAGGAGAGGAAACTATAGGAGAGGAAACTAAAGGAGAGGAAACTAAAGGAGAGGAAACTATAGGAGAGGAAACTAAAGAGAGAGGAAACTAAAGGAGAGGAAACTATAGGAGAGGAAACTAAAGGAGAGGAAACTAAGGAGAGGAAACTATAGGAGAGGAAACTAAAGGAGAGGAAACTAAGGAGAGGAAACTAAGGAGAGGAAACTATAGGAGAGGCAACTATAGGAGAGGTAACTAAAGGAGAGGAAACTATAGGAGAGGAAACTAAAGAGAGGAAACTAAGGAGAGGCAACTAAAGGAGAGGAAACTATAGGAGAGGAAACTAGGAGAGGAAACTATAGGAGAGGAAACTAGGAGAGGAAACTAAAGAGAGGAAACTATAGGAGAGGTAACTAAGGAGAGGAAACTATAGGAGAGGAAACTATAGGAGAGGAAACTATAGGAGAGGTAACTATAGGAGATGAAACTATAGGAGAGGAAACTAAGGAGAGGAAACTATAGGAGAGGAAACTATAGGAGAGGAAACTATAGGAGAGGACACTAAAGAGAGGAAACTAAAGGAGAGGAAACTAAAGGAGAGGACACTAAAGAGAGGAAACTAAAGGAGAGGAAACTAAAGGAAGAAACTATAGGAGAGGAAACTATAGGAGAGGAAACTAAAGAGATGAAACTATAGGAGAGGAAACTAAAGAGATGAAACTATAGGAGAGGAAACTAAAGAGAGGAAACTAAAGGAGATGAAACTAAAGGAGATGAAACTATAGAGAGGAAACTATAGGAGAGGAAACTATAGGAGAGGCAACTATAGGAGAGGTAACTAAAGGAGAGGAAACTATAGGAGAGGAAACTAAAGAGAGGAAACTAAGGAGAGGCAACTAAAGGAGAGGAAACTATAGGAGAGGAAACTAGGAGAGGAAACTATAGGAGAGGAAACTA
>NW_024609444.1:175000-176386 GCF_018296145.1 Oncorhynchus tshawytscha
TGACTTGATGACTGAAGAACTTGATAACTGAAGGACTTGACTTGATGACTGAAGGACTTGACTTGATGACTTGATGACTGAAGAACTTGATGACTGAAGGACTTGACTTGATGACTGAAGGACTTGACTTGATGACTGAAGGATTTGACGTGATGATTAACTTTCTTCATAAGTCTGTAAGTTAAGGACAACATGGCAGTTAAGAAGAAAAGTTTTTGTGAATATTCTCCTGTTGAATTGATTTACTTAAACAACCTCTTACGTCGACCTGGGACGTCTGCGTCCCATCTAGGCATCTGGAAATGCAAATGCGCTACGCCAAATGCTAATAGCACTCGTTAAAACTCAAACGTTCATCAAAACACACATGCAGGGCATTGAATTAAAGCTACACTCGTTGTGAATCTAGCCAACAAGTCAGATTATTAAAATGCTTTTCGGTGAAAGCATGAGAAGCATGAGAAGCTATTATCTGATAGCATGCAACACCCCGAAATACCTGAAGGCGACGTAAACAAAAGAATTAGCGTAGCCAGAGCTACACAAATAGCAGAAATAAAATATAAAACTTTCATTACCTTGGACGAGCTTCTTTGTTGGCACTCCTATATGTCCCATAAACATCACTATTGGGTCTTTTTTCGATTAAATCGGTCCATATATACCCAAAATATCCATCTATGGAAACTGTGTGATTCAGAAAAAAAGACTGTTTCAAAACGCTACGTCATTTTTTAAAATAAAAAAAGTCGACGATAAACTTTCACAAAACACTTCGAAATACTTTTGTAATCCAACTTTAGGTATTAGTAAACGTTAATAATCTATCAAATTGATCACGAGGCGATGTGTATTCAATAGCTCCACGTCTTCAAATCATCTTCCAAAATCTCTCTTCCATAACGTCCTGTCGGAGACCGGATGGAAAGTGGTCTCTCTAACTCGTTTGCCCAAGGAACAACTCCCAGGCAATTGACAAGAGTGGTGACATCGTGTGGAAGCTGTAGGACTTGCAATCTCGGCCCTATTTAATTTCGTGCCCCTTGAAGAATAAATGCAAGTGGCGCATGGATATTTTTTTCAGTTTTCAGTGATCAGTTTTTCTTGCGCTTTTCGATGAAACAGACGCTCTGTTATAGTCACAGCGGTGATTTAACCAGTTTTAGAAACGTGAGAGTGTTTTCTATCCACACATACTAATCATATGCATATACTATATTCCTGGCATGAGTAGCAGGACGCCGAAATGTTGCGCGATTTTTAACAGAATGTTCGAAAAAGTAGGGGGTAGGATCAACAGGTTTTAAGTTACCCCCCCCCCACACACACAGGTAATGAATATATAATTCCATTCATATTTTCTATACTTTTATGGTCTCTCTCTCT
>NW_024609445.1:0-176537 GCF_018296145.1 Oncorhynchus tshawytscha
AAGATTAAATGATGAACTCGGGAGGAAATAAGGATTAGGCTTCTGTCTGTGGCTGTCCTATATTTTAAAAATATAATCGCTGTGAGATTCTTCTTCTGATGTTTGGGTTGGTGGTGGTGAGTATTGTGTGGCAGGATGTTTTACCTTTATTTTACCCAGACAGGTTAACAAATTCTTATTTACAATGATGGCACATGTTGGTTCAGGAACTGAAGATGAATGGAGGAAGAATACAAGATACATATGGAGAGACAACTAGGGAGAAAGGAAAGGGTGAGGTAGGATGAATTCGGAAAGAGTGGGACATCATGTAAACAGGGTCAGCTTAATCCTGACACGTTTATTTATTGGTCTGACAAGAGAAAATCAAAGATATTGTTACTAAGCCTTTGCAAACCACATGATCAAAATCACATCACTTCATTGGTGTTACATCATAGAGGGGGACAGAGCAAGCTTCAAACAGGAAGCTCACACCACAAAGCATCCGGTAATATTAATGACATTTTTCTTTTGATGGTAAGGTTATAAAACGGTCGTAAATAATGCACTGTGCCACATTGTGATGTAAATGTGCATACTATGAACTGGTGCATCAAAATGCATTCAAAAGTTGACAATATTATGTTTACATTTTGTAATTCAGAGATTGTTTTTGTTTGCCAACCATAGCTAGCTAAAGTAGAGAAGCTAAGGTGAGAAGCTAAGGTGGGACAGTCTTATAGGCTTTACCAATGGAGGAAAGAGATCCCGTTAACATTGGGGACCCCCAGTACTTAGGTTAGGCCGGGCTCTGGTTCTTGTAGTACTATATCCTGTACATTTTTTCTTGTAGTTCTGTTTTTAGTTCTGTTCTTAGTACTGTTATTAGTTCTGTTATTTGAGTGAACTCAGAATACGTGGGACACTTTTTGCATTTCCGTCCCCTGTAACCTCTTCGTCTATCCCACATGTTAGCCCAACACATGATACATTTCTGAAATTCTCTGATGTTTCCTAACCACACAAAATTGAATGGAATTGTCATTGGGGTACAATTAGGACTATAATAAGGGTGTCCCAGTTGATATATTCTGCTGTCCCAGCCTCCCAAATGCGAACTGAAAATATGATTTTGACTATGATTTTGTAAACAAATGGGTGTGTCATGCCTCCTGTGTATATGATATCAATATTTTTGGGGGTGTGTGGTTAGGAAACATCTTGAGGATTTCAGAAATGTATCATGTGTTGGGCTAACATGTTGTATAGATGTCAAAAGAGGTTACAGACGGAAGTGCTAAAAAGTGTCCCACTTATTCTGAATTCACCTTATAGAAGAAGATGGAGGTGAGGCCACTAAGAGAAAGCCAGGAAGAAAACAAGGATCACATTGTCTGTGGTGGTTCAGCTGCGCTGTGCTCGCTTTGATGACAATCAAGTGGGCAGCGATCAAAGGGAGCCACTATTTTGAAGATACCGTTGCCCTCTTTATTCCCATGGGGAACAGAGAAGACCTAACCCTCACATCATGTCCACAGACACAGCAGCTGCTATCTCACTTGGGGTAAACATCCAATCTCTGCCAACTACCTGTCTGCATCATCACCCCTGATTATGATTCATGTTTGTGTGTGTGTGTGTGTGTGTGTGTGATGGAGAAGGGTCTGGAATGTGTGTATGTGCTTGAGGATGAAAATGACTTCATACGATGCCTGTATTGATTCTTTATTGTGTTGTTTGACAATATGGAGGACAAATGAATGATGCTGAGGCATGGCTGCTCATCCATAATACAACTCTTTACATTTCCCTCTACGTCATGGTATTTCTCATTTGCTAATTCTTTGTCTAGCGTCTTATTATAGTGTCTTTGACCACCATGGTGCTACATTTCCGGCATCTGTTCCATGATAACTAATTAATTTGTCCTTGCCTCGCCATCTCCCGTCTCCCGTCTATGATGAGAAGCTGTCTGCAAAGGTTAATCTATGCATCCCATTTCATTCAAGTCCACCATTTAATATTCAGGTTCATCACTTCCTGTCATGGAGGTGACTCCGCTAAGATAGATCAGGAGATATTTTGGATCTTCTGAGAATGTGAGATTGCAGTCAGAATTTCACCTCACATTGCATTGATTTCAAATAGTAATGAAGTTCTCACAAGGAGGAGAAAATGCAGAATATTAATATAATATTAACATTACTCACACATTGTCACGTGAGACATAAGTCATTATAAAAACTATATGGCATGATGGGGAAATTGTGAAGGAAACCATTATTCAGATTTTTTTTAAATCACTGTTGCTTGACAATACAATTCTGAGTTGTAGACTTTTCAGAGGAACTCCAGCCCAGTCATGTTCCTTGGGACTTAAATGATACGTGGGTCTGTTCTTCAATGTGGAATGATTTAAAAACGTCACTTAGATTTGATTTCACTTATCAATCACACATAGGCCTATCGGTAATCAAACGCCAAGCCAATCAACTTCTAAATAAGTTTAGCCGGAGAAGATGAAACGAGAACAAACAATCGGCAATCATCTTTCCATCTTCCTCCTCAGAGCCAGTTTCTCTCATTTATGTGTGTGATTGACTGGGGTTATTCAAGTTTGAAGCTCATCAATTTGGAAAAGATTGCAAGAGCTCATATTTGAAAAGATTGGTTTGAGTCAGTCACAGTTTATCTGACTTGCCACTCTGTTTTTTCTGGTTATTTCCTACCCCTTCTTTCCTGCCCCATAAGACCCATTTAATAAACATCCTGTCTGAAGCATCAAGCACCATGAAAGCAAACTGTCAGCGTTATCCCATGACTCTTGGAACTCAAATGGGTTTCTGAAAAGATTTTCAACAGAGATGTCGGCCCATCTGTAAACATTGCTTCACAAAATGTCTCCTGGGATAAAACTGTCAGACGTACCTTCAATAGATCTGTCCTGGTGGTTTGGATGATTGGAGTGACAGACATATTTTTTGAGATTGAACTGCACTGAAGAGAACAGAACAGTACTGGGTCAGAGCAATGCGTTTGCTTTTACGGTCCTTGCTGGCCAGGACTGTCACGCCTACTCCTGCTCCCTCCCTCCTGCGCTCAACGTCGCCGGTCTACAAACCACCGTTCCTGGCAACCCACATTGCGCACACCTGGCAACCCACATTGCGCACACCTGGCAACCATCATTGGGCACACCTGCTCACCATCATTAAGCACACCTGGACTTCATCAGCACCCTGATTACTCTCCCTTCTTATAGCCCTCAGTAGCCTCAGTAGTGTTGGTTTTGGTTACGTTCAGTACTCTTCTCCTATTTTGTTGTTTTGTCATGTTTATTATTAAACTCCTCTTCTGCACCTGCTTCCTAACTCCCTGCGTATACATAACAGGGACATCCTTATCCCAATGAAGTTGAAATGTAAAATGGTTAAGGTAAGGGTTAATGTTAGGGTTTGGGTTAGGTAAGGGTTATGGTTATGATTAAGGTTAGGGTAGGGGTTATGCTAAGGGTTTAGGCTAGTGTTGAGTCTTTGGCATCATGTGAAGACTGTTATTTTAATCATTTAATTCAATTATTCAAATCATTTCTCTGTAATTATTATTATTACGTGATTAAACTAATCATGTAAATGTAATTAACTAGGAAGTCAGGGCACCAAGGAAAATATTCAGATTACATTATAATTTTCCTAATATAACTCTTCAGACATTTTAATATCTGATAAATTAGTCTTCTAATTAATGAATAATTCTTTACCTCACATTAGTCTCATTCCAAACGTCGTAAATTGTTGGTTATCTGCACGAACCCAGCCATTACTATAAATCATCCATACACCTATTGTCTTAATCATTTATTTACTAATTAACTAAATCACAGAAATGCATAAACACACAAACAGTAGCTATGATTACAAAGAAATGATAGGGGAGGTTCCCTAATGGGCTAAGCCGATATGACGGCTTGGTGGACAAAAGGGAAGTGGGTGTGGACTGAAAAGGGCGGGAAAGACAAAATGAGTCACTACACAGTTGATAATTATATTAATTGAAATGCTAATCCTTTGCACATGAATGCTCACTCATTCGGGAATAACTGCAATCAATATATATTTACGCCCAGTGTGTCGTTGTGATCTCTGTTGGAATCGTCAGTCCTTCTGTTGGAAAGTCTGCTCATCATCGTCTCTCTCTCTGCTTCCCTAAAGATCAAAGTCTTTCGTGGTTAGATGGATACTTCAGAGTACCATTCAGAAATGCTCTCATAGTATAGATGTTTCGGCGGTTGGCGGACTTCGCATCCCAAGTTGACATAATTTCTAGCTGAAGACTAGTAATTATTATCCAAGATTTGTTCTTATTCTGTAGGGATCGATAGTCTCAGAGTTGAACCATTTCCAGCTGTGTAGCCAATGCTCCACGTGGTATGGTTAGGAATTCAACAACCATTTCAACCTTAGCTTATACTGAGGGTTTTGTGGTCTGAAGAGGATTTCCTCAGGAAAGGTTTAATTCGTAACAGTAGAAAAGGGCTGTTCCTGTCACGTTCTGACCTTTATTTCCTTTGTTTTGTCATTATTTAGTATGGTCAGGGCGTGAGTTGGGGTGGGCAGTCTGTTTGTTTTTCTATGATTTGGGGATTTCTATGTTTCGGCCTAGTATGGTTCTCAATCAGAGGCAGGTGTCATTAGTTGTCTCTGATTGAGAATCATACTTAGGTAGCCTGGGTTGCACTGTTTGTTGGTGGGTGATTGTTCCTGTCTCTGTGTTTTGCACCATATAGTGCTGTTTTTGGTTTTCCACGTTTATTGTTTTTGTTAGTTTATTCATGTCTAGTGTCTTTATTAAAAAACATGAATAACTATCACGCTGCGTTTTGGTCCGCCTTTACTTCACCTAAAGAAAACCGTTACAGTTCCATGACGCCAGATCATGTCTGTGCTCACAGGGCGGGCCAATGACTTTGTTAAACTTTAAAAGGAATAGAATTCTCTTTCATTAAGGTTTAACATCCCATTACATAATTTCATAAATAGTTTAATCGTTACTCATTCATTTTATACAAGAATTAGATGCAAACCCCATAATTGACAAATGTACATACAGTGCCTTGCGAAAGTATTCGGCCCCCTTGAACTTTGCGACCTTTTGCCACATTTCAGGCTTCAAACATAAAGATATAAAACTGTATTTTTTTGTGAAGAATCAACAACAAGTGGGACACAATCATGAAGTGGAACGACATTTATTGGATATTTCAAACTTTTTTAACAAATCAAAAACTGAAAAATTGGGCGTGCAAAATTATTCAGCCCCCTTAAGTTAATACTTTGTAGCGCCACCTTTTGCTGCGATTACAGCTGTAAGTCGCTTGGGGTATGTCTCTATCAGTTTTGCACATCGAGAGACTGACATTTTTTCCCAATCCTCCTTGCAAAACAGCTCGATCTCAGTGAGGTTGGATGGAGAGCATTTGTGAACAGCAGTTTTCAGTTCTTTCCACAGATTCTCGATTGGATTCAGGTCTGGACTTTGACTTGGCCATTCTAACACCTGGATATGTTTATTTTTGAACCATTCCATTGTAGATTTTGCTTTATGTTTTGGATCATTGTCTTGTTGGAAGACAAATCTCCGTCCCAGTCTCAGGTCTTTTGCAGACTCCATCAGGTTTTCTTCCAGAATGGTCCTGTATTTGGCTCCATCCATCTTCCCATCAATTTTAACCATCTTCCCTGTCCCTGCTGAAGAAAAGCAGGCCCAAACCATGATGCTGCCACCACCATGTTTGACAGTGGGGATGGTATGTTCAGGGTGATGAGCTGTGTTGCTTTTACGCCAAACATAACGTTTTGCATTGTTGCCAAAAAGTTCAATTTTGGTTTCATCTGACCAGAGCACCTTCTTCCACATGTTTGGTGTGTCTCCCAGGTGGCTTGTGGCAAACTTTAAATTACACTTTTTATGGATATCTTTAAGAAATGGCTTTCTTCTTGCCACTCTTCCATAAAGGCCAGATTTGTGCAATATACGACTGATTGTTGTCCTATGGACAGAGTCTCCCACCTCAGCTGTAGATCTCTGCAGTTCATCCAGAGTGATCATGGGCCTCTTGGCTGCATCTCTGATCAGTCTTCTCCTTGTATGAGCTGACAGTTTAGAGGGACGGCCAGGTCTTGGTAGATTTGCAGTGGTCTGATACTCCTTCCATTTCAATATTATCGCTTGCACAGTGCTCCTTGGGATGTTTAAAGCTTGGGAAATATTTTTGTATCCAAATCCGGCTTTAAACTTCTTCACAACAGTATCTCGGACCTGCCTGGTGTGTTCCTTGTTCTTCATGATGCTCTCTGCGCTTTTAACGGACCTCTGGGACTATCACAGTGCAGGTGCATTTATACGGAGACTTGATTACACACAGGTGGATTGTATTTATCATCATTAGTCATTTAAGTCAACATTGGATCATTCAGAGATCCTCACTGAACTTCTGGAGAGAGTTTGCTGCACTGAAAGTAAAGGGGCTGAATAATTTTGCACGCCCAATTTTTCAGTTTTTGATTTGTTAAAAAAGTTTGAAATATCCAATAAATGTCGTTCCACTTCATGATTGTGTCCCACTTGTTGTGGATTCTTCACAAAAAATACAGTTTTATATCTTTATGTTTGAAGCCTGAAATGTGGCATAAGGTCGCAAAGTTCAAGGGGGCCGAATACTTTCGCAAGGCACTGTATTTTGAGAAATAGTTGTGTATTTCCTGTCCTCTCTGAGGTCACCAAATGAAACACACGCTTCATACCAAGTGTCCAAGGACCATTTCATACCAAGTGTCCATGGACCATCATTTCTCAACCACACTGCACACTGCCCTAACCCATCTGGACAAGAGGAATATCTATGTGAGAATGCTATTCATCGACTACAGCTCAGCATTTAATACCATAGTACCCTCAAACAGCCACCACTAACATTGAGTGGCTGCTGCCAACACACTGACTCAACTCCAGCCACTTCAATAATGGGAATTGATGGAAATTGATGTAAAATATATCACTAGCCACTTTAAACAATGCTACTTAATATAATGTTTACATCCCCTACATTACTCATCGCATATGTATATGTACAGTGGGGCAAAAAAGTATTTAGTCAGCCACCAATTGTGCAAGGTCTCCCACTTAAAAAGATGAGAGGCCTGTAATTTTCATCATAGGTACACTTCAACTATGACAGACAAAATGAGAAAAGAAAATCCAGAAAATCACTAGGATTTTTAATGAATTTATTTTCAAATTATGGTGGAAAATAAGTATTTGGTCAATAACAAAAGTTTATCTCAATACTTTGTTATATACCCTTTGTTGGCAATGACAGAGGTCAAACGTTTTCTGTAAGTCTTCACAAGGTTTTCACACACTGTTGCTGGTTTTTTGGCCCATTCCTCCATGCAGATCTCCTCTAGAGCAGTGATGTTTTGGGGCTGTTGCTGGGCAACATGGACTTTCAACAAAGATTTTCTATGGGGTTGAGATCTGGGGACTGGCTAGGCCACTCCAGGACCTTGAAATGCTTCTTACGAAGCCACTCCTTCGTTGCCCGGGCGGTGTGTTTGGGATCATTGTCATGCTGAAAGACCCAGTCACGTTTCATCTTCAATGCCCTTGCTGATGGAAGGAGGTTTTCACTCAAAATCTCACGATACATGGCCCCATTCATTCTTTCCTTTACACGGATCAGTCGTCCTGGTCCCTTTGCAGAAAAACAGCCCCAAAGCATGAGGTTTCCACCCCCATGCTTCACAGTAGGTATGGTGTTCTTTGGATGCAACTCAGCATTCTTTGTCCTCCAAACATGAAGAGTTGAGTTTTTACCAAAAAGTTATATTTTGGTTTCATCTGACCATATGACATTCTCCCAATCTTCTTCTGGATCATCCAAATGCTCTCTAGCAAACTTCAGACGGGCCTGGACATGTACTGGCTTAAGCAGGGGGACACGTCTGGCACTGCAGGATTTGAGTCCCTAGTAGTGTGTTACTGATGGTAGGCTTTGTTACTTTGGTCCCAGCTCTCTGCAGGACATTCACTAGGTCCCCCCGTGTGGTTCTGGGATTTTTGCTCACTGTTCTTGTGATCATTTTGACCCCACGGGGTGAGATCTTGCGTGGAGCCCCAGATCGAGGGAGATTATCAGTGGTCTTGTATGTCTTCCATTTCCTAATAATTGCTCGCACAGTTGATTTCTTCAAACCAAGCTGCTTACCTATTGCAGATTCAGTCTTCCCAGCCTGGTGCAGGTCTACAATTTTGTTTCTGGTGTCCTTTGACAGCTCTTTGGTCTTGGCCATAGTGGAGTTTGGAGTGTGACTGTTTGAGGTTGTGGACAGGTGTCTTTTATACTGATAACAAGTTCAAACAGGTGTCATTAATACAGGTAACGAGTGGAGGACAGAGGAGCCTCTTAAAGAAGAAGTTACAGGTCTGTGAGAGCCAGAAATCTTGCTTGTTTGTAGGTGCCCAAATACTTATTTTCCACCATAATTTGCAAATAAATTCATAAAAAATCCTACAATGTGATTTTCTGGATTTTTTCCCCCTCATTTTGTCTGTCATAGTTGAAGTGTACCTATGATGAAAATTACAGGCTTCTCTCATCTTTTTAAGTGGGAGAATCTGCACAACTGGTGGCTGACTAAATACTTTTTGCCCCACTGTATATACTGTACTCTATATCATCTACTGCATCTTTATGTAATACATGTATCACTAGCCACTTTAAACTGTGCCACTTTTGTTTACATACCCTACATTACTCATCTCATATGTATATACTGTACTCGATACCATCTACTGCATCTTGCCTATGCCGTTCTGTACCATCACTCATTCATATATATTTATGTACATATTCTTTATCCCTTTACACTTGTGTGTATAAGGTAGTAGTTTTGGAATTGTTAGCTAGATTACTTGTTGGTTATTACTGCATTGTCGGAACTAGAAGCACAAGCATTTCGCTACACTCGCATTAACATCTGCTAACCATGTGTATGTGACAAATAAAATTTGATTTGAGATGAGATCCTCAGACCCCTTGTGAGACCATATGCTGGTGCGGTTGGCCCTGGGTTCCTCCTAATGCAAGACAATGCTAGACCTCATGTGGCTGGAGTGTGTCAGCAGTTCCTGCAAGAGGAAGGCATTGATGCTATGGACTGGCCCGCCCGTTCCCCAGACCTGAATCCAATTGAGCACATCTGGGACATCATGTCTCGCTCCATCCACCAACGCCACGTTGCACCACAGACTGTCCAGGAGTTGGCGGATGCTTTAGTCCAGGTCTGGGAGAAGTCCACAATCATCTCCTTAGTTTTGTTGACGTTGAGTGTGAGGTTATTTTCCTGACACCACACTCCGAGGGCCTCCGAGGAGATGTTGTTGCCTACCCTCACCACCTGGGGGCGGCCCGTCAGGAAGTCCAGAACCCAGTTGCACAGGGCGGGGTCGAGACCCAGGGTCTCGAGCTTGATGACGAGCTTGGAGGGCACTATGGTGTTAAATGCTGAGCTGTAGTCGATGAACAGCATTCTCACATAGGTATTCCTCTTGTCCAGATGGGTTAGGGCAGTGTGCAGTGTGGTTGAGATTGCATCGTCCGTGGACCTATTTGGGCGGTAAGCAAATTGGAGTGGGTCTAGGGTGTCAGGTAGGGTGGAGGTGATATGGTCCTTGACTAGTCTCTCAAAGCACTTCATGATGACGGAAGTGAGTGCTACGGGGCGGTAGTCGTTTAGCTCAGTTACCTTAGCTTTCTTGGGAACAGGAACAATGGTGGCCCTCTTGAAGCATGTGGGAACAACAGACTGGGATAGGGATCGATTGAATATGTCCGTAAACACCCCAGCCAGCTGGTCTGCGCATGCTCTGAGGGCGCGGCTGGGGATGCCGTCTGGGCCTACAGCCTTGCGAGGGTTGACACGTTTAAATGTTTTCCTCACGTCGGCTGCAGTGAAGGAGAGTCTGCATGTTTTAGGTGCAGGCCGTGTCAGTGGCACTGTATTGTCCTCAAAGCGGGCAAAAAAGTTATTTAGTCTGCCTGGGAGCAAGACATCCTGGTCCGTGACTGGGCTGGTTTTCTTTTTGTAATCCGTGATTGACCGTAGACCCTGCCACATACCTCTTGTGTCTGAGCCGTTGAATTGAGATTCTACTTTGTCTCTATACTGACGCTTAGCTTGTTTGATTGCCTTGCAGAGGGAATAGTTACACTGTTTGTATTCGGTCATGTTTCCGGTCACCTTGCCCTGATTAAAAGCAGTGGTTCGGGCTTTCAGTTTCACGCGAATGCTGCCATCAATCCACGGTTTCTGGTTTGGGAATGTTTTAATCGTTGCTATGGGAACGACATCTTCAACGCACGTTCTAATGAACTCGCTCACCAAATCAGCGTATTCGTCAATGTTGTTGTCTGACGCAATACGAAACATATCCCAGTCCACGTGATGGAAGCAGTCTTGGAGTGTGGAATCAGATTGGTCGGACCAGTATTGAACAGACCTCAGCGCGGGAGCTTCTTGTTTTAGATTCTGTCTGTAGGCAGGGATCAACAAAATGGAGTCGTGGTCAGCTTTTCCGAAAGGAGGGCGGGGCAGGGCCTTATATGCGTCGCGGAAGTTAGAATAGCAGTGATCCAAGGTTTTTCCAGCCCTGGTTGCGCAATCGATATGCTGATAAAATTTAGGGAGTCTTGTTTTCAGATTAGCCTTGTTAAAATCCCCAGCCACAATGAATGCAGCCTCCGGATAAATGGATTCCAGTTTGCAAAGAGTCAAATAAAGTTCGTTCAGAGCCATCGATGTGTCTGCTTGGGGGGGAATATATGCGGCTGTGATTATAATCGAAGAGAATTCCCTTGGTAGATAATGCGTTCGACATTTGATTGTGAGGAATTCTAAATCAGGTGAACAGAAGGACTTGAGTACCTGTATGTTGTTATGATAACACCACGTCACGCTAACCATGAAGCATACGCCCCCGCCCCTCTTCTTACCAGAAAGATGTTTGTTTCTGTCTGCGCGATGCGATGCGTGGAGAAACCAGTTGGCTGCACCGACTCCGATAGCGTCTCTCCAGTGAGCCATGTTTCCGTGAAGCAAAGAACGTTACAGTCTCTGATGTCCCTCTGGAATGCTACCCTTGCTCGGATTTCATCAACCTTGTTGTCAAGAGACTGGACATTGGCGAGAAGAATGCTAGGGAGTGGTGCACGATGTGCCCGTCTCCGGAGTCTGACCAGAAGACCACTCCGTTTCCCCCTTTTACGAAGTCATTTTTTTGGGTCGCCGGCTGGGATCCATTCCGTTGTCCTGGGTGAAAGGCAGAACACAGGATCCGCTTCGCGAAAGTCATATTGGTCGTACTGATGGTGAGTTGACGCTGCTCTTATGTTCAGTAGTTCTTCTCGACTGTATGTAATGAAACCTAAGATGACCTGGGGTACTAATGTAAGAAATAACACGTAAAAAAAACAAAAAACTGCATAGTTTCCTAGGAACGTGAAGCAAGGCGGCCATCTCTGTCGACGCCGGAAGTAGGCCACCTCTCGGTACCTAATGGCAGTCAGGCTACCTCTGGCGTGCACATGGAGGGTTGTGCGGCCCCCCAAAGAAATGCCACCCCACACCATGACTGACCCACCGCCAAACCGGTCATGCTGGAGGATGTTGCAGGCAGCAGAACGTTCTCCACGGCGCATCCAGCCTGTCATGTCTGTCACATGTGTTCAGTGTGAACCTGCTTTCATCTGTGAAGAGCACAGGGCGCCAGTGTCGAAATTGCCAATCTTGGTGTTCTCTGGCAAATGCCAAACGTCCTGCACGGTGTTGGGCTGTAAGCGCAACCCCCCCTGTGGACGTCGGGCCCTCATACCACCCTCATGGAGTCTGTTTCTGACCGTTTGAGCAGACACATGCACATTTGTGGCCTGCTGGAGGTCATTTTGCAGGGCTCTGGCAGTGCTCCTCCTGCTCCTCCTTGTACAAAGGCGGAGGTAGCGGTCCTGCTGCTGGGTTGTTGCCCTCCTACGGCCTCCTCCACGTCTCCTGATGTACTGGCCTGTCTCCTGGTAGCGCCTCTATGCTCTGGACACTACGCTGACAGACACAGCAAACCTTCTTGCCACAGCTCGCATTGATGTGCCATCCTGGATGAGCTGCACTACCTGAGCCACTTGTGTGGGTTGTAGACTCCGTCTCATGCTACCACTAGAGTGAAAGCACCGCCAGCATTCAAAAGTGACCAAAACATCAGCCAGGAAGCATAGGAACTGAGAAGTGGTCTGTGGTTCCCACCTGCAGAACCACTCCTTTATTGGGGGTGTCTTGCTAATTGCCTATAATTTCCACCTGTTGTCTATTCCATTTGCACAACAGCATGTGAAATGTATTGTCAAACAGTGTTGCTTCCTAAGTGGACAGTTTGATTTCACAGAAGTGTGATTGACTTGGAGTTACATTGTGTTGTTTAAGTGTTCCCTTTATATTTTTTTAGTAGTGTATTTACCCTCCCCTCCCTGAAAGCTTAAAAAACGTGACCCTCCCCTATACCCAAAATAATAATCAGAACATAAAGTGGATAGCAGAGAACATGCCTACCGTTTACCCTCACAGACCAGAGCCTTAGATATGCAGTTTTAGAAACTGTTATTCGTTTTGTAAGCATTACATATCAAAGTAGCCAGAAGGTTGTGGATTTGCAGACTAAGGGTAGGGGTGAAAAGATCTCAATTATACTAAAAGCACTGCATGAATCTATCATCTTATTTGCAGTTTGAGAAAAAATATCCTTTTATAAATGCATTTCAGGCAATTCTACATTATTTTACATGATGGAGACAAGCAGAGTCTTTTTTAATACCACAACAAAGCATGACAACGAATGAGCGCATGCTGCAACACTGACACGTTTTGATATCTGTACAGGCTATTGTTAAGAATGAGGATAGTCTAAGTCTGGAACAGTGCTGAAGTTGTCTATAACTGTAAAAATGTTGCTCAACAGAACCAGTTACGACTGTAGTGTCTGATCATCAAAGAATTTGAGAAAAATACATACATTTTTTAACACAGCATCCGCATATCAACTGGTAGACCTATATGCACTTGTAACTTTTCATTTGGGATACTATAGTTTTCTAAATTATTCTATTTTATTCCATGATATTGTTGAAACAAAATATATTTGTGTTGACTGTGATTAGGGCATGGGAATATAAGAGCATCAGCTAAGGCTAAATTAACAAACTAGGCACGCATAGCTCAGTGCATGATCTTCAAACCAAAGACTGGCCAAACTTGTGTTTCTAAAAGTGAATTCAAAAGTCACTGTAGAATTACTGTATAGCCTATTACTGTATAAGGCATTTTTTGTTTCTTTATTATTTAATTCTAAGTAATTCATTAAATTTTATACAGCCTAAATGCAAAATGTATAGACATGTTAGGTACTGTTGATGTGTTGAAATGCTGAGCGCTCCTGCCAGCGTGTCACAAATGCTTCACAATTGATTTCTTAAATGGCAGGCTATAGCCTTGAAATAATAATAATATAGCCTAAAATAATTCATTTTCCTTCCTTCTTAGGCTAGCTGGCTTGCTCCTGACTGATTTGGAGTTAGTATGTTGTTTAATAGCCTGTTGAAATTTTGAATGTCAATTGATAGTGACAGAATCACACATTACTTCCCAAGGAAAGTACATTTTTTGTCTCCTCGGCTATAGAAGGTTGTAGCGCAGGCTCTGAAAGTCATAGAGGCAAACAAAAGATATCCCATATGCATCAGAGTCACGTCTTTCCCCAGAAAGACATGACAAAAGCATCGTTATAGATCTCTTTATATAATCAGATTCATCATTTTGTTGATTTTTAAAATCTTTCGCTAACAAGGGGTAGGCCTCTGCTTTTAGCCATTTACCCTCACATTCTCTCACATAACACCTCAATTCGAGCCCTGGTTTTACCTTAACACACCAAGCCCTTCACTGAGACATTTAAGGAGTGCATGGTGACTGAACAAATTGTCTGACAAAATCTATGGATAGTAGACTATGATTTAGTCTGTCAATAGGAATAGGAATATGAATAAATAGGCTTCAACAAAAAGCCCTCTTGTTGTTAGTAGCCTAAAGTCAAATTAAAATGAAGACTGTTTAAATCAATTAGGCCTTCCCGAATTAGCATACTTAAGGCACCCATGTGCTGTCCAGTTATGCAAATTACTCAAACATGGCTTATTGTGAGGTCAATAACTCTGATAAATAGCTTCATTATGGGCAATGAAACATATTGTTCTTATTCAAAACAATTATAGCAGTAGCGTGCTTACCTCTGGTTCTCCTTTTCATCTTCAGGCCCTCCCTCTCAAACTGAACAGGACATCAGTAGGCCTAGTCCATGCAAACAAATATTACATTTATTTTAAAACAAATACTAAACCCTCTCCCTTACTAGAATTGAAAAAGCATGACCCTCCCCCCTTTTCCTCCAGGTAACAATTCTGTAAATTGCAACCGCTCCTATAGCTATGTAAAATTGTAATTAATAACAACTACACCATTAACATTTTTAAGAAATATGTTTTTATTAAATGAATTATCTTGAGTGATACTGTATTTTCTTGTTAATGTCTCTTTAAAAATGGTACGTTTAAAACGTAAATTATGACTACTACATATCCCAAGTTTCAGCCCGGCGCTGGCCGACGTCATCGTGTTTGGTTTACCCCTTTTACCAATAAAATGCATCAATTTGGAAGCGCGTACTTCGAAAATGGTTTCATATTATCCAATCAGTGGTCTTTATTTAATTTTTTGTAACGACAAACCAATCGAAGTTGTCGCTCTTCTCCTAGACGAATCGGAAGCTCGTTTGATAATAGCTGGGCGTACTAGTTTTTCGCCAATGAAATCGAAGTTGATGTTTAAACTCTGCGCGCGGGTGGTGCTTAGCCAATTTCGGGAGGATCTCAAAAGTTGAGAGGGATGCATGCATGGATTTGAATTCATGCTATCAATTTCACAACATCCCATCAAGTTAGACAGCGCTCTCAAGCTGTCTTTTTGAATTAGACAAATTGATAATTCATTGGAATTACCATAGTTTATAACAGAAGTTATATTTACTCGTATTTTGTTCACTGTCAGCTTTGTGGTTGCACAACTTTAACGCTAGGGAGCTTGCTGTATTTAAGGTGATCTCTCCACGAAATGAAAGTAAGCGGTAAGTATCTCAGACTCAATTAGCTACGGTGTGAATGTGCCATCTAACATGTCAACGTTAGGTTAGAGAACTTGCATTGTGTGAGAGTGGATAGCATGAAAGTGTTATAGCTACAGTAGATAGCTGACTTGATAACGTTAGCCGCTAACTAGCCTGCTAGCTAGCTATCTGTTATGGTTTGCTGATGTAATGATGGCTAGTTAGTTAGCTACTGGTACACAGCTTGGTGCCAGTACTTGAGCCAGTCGTTAGTTCAGTGGCTAACGTTATAAATGTGCCTTATTTGAAACTAAAGCATTCGTAACATTTATATCATAGTTGGCTACGTTGTAAAGTCATTACGTTTGTGTGGTTTTGAAAGCCCCGCAAATAGATAATTAACGTTTTTGGATTTCAATCTAAGAAGCTTTACAGTAGTTGTTAAATGTACCTAGTTTTGAGGAGGGAAATTTGGGCGCTGAGTTAAGCTGAACTCAAACATTAGCCAGAACTTGGCCAGCTAATTAGTCAAAATAGATTCCATTGGTTATAACTACCGATATATCATAAAATGAATAATATATACATTATATCTAACTGGATCGCTTTTGCCTAATTTGATTTAGTTTGAGCCAGCAAGCTGTAGCAAACGTAAACTGACTTTCAGGTGGGAATTACTGTCTCTTGTGCAGCATATAGATGAGAACTGTAATCAAATACTATTGAATAAACAGTGTATGAAACATTGTCAGTAATAAACGGTGTCCCCCAGTTGGAGACTGAATGTATGGGGGGCACTGTGTGAGTAAGAGTTAGTTTATTTGGAGCGTCAGTTGAGTTGGAAAGAGGGAGGTTTTTTGCGTTTGATGGGTATCTGTATCTAAAATGGCAAGAGTGATTTAATATATATATTTTTTCTCCCTCTCATCTTTAGTGCTACACTGTCGTTGTTCCAAATGCTTCACGGTTCCAGCACGGAAGCGGGTCCGTAAGCGTGTTCCAGCCCTAACACTGCTGTCTCTACCCGAAGAGGTGCTTCTGTGTGTGCTCCAATGCCTCTCTGCTGAGGACCTGCTGGCTGTCAGAGCTGTGAGTCTCACAAACACACACACAGTCTTGTTTAACTAATCTTCTGGAGATATACAATTCAGTCCCATTCAAAATCCAATTTTCCCTAACATTAACATGAACCAAATTTTGGTTTGTTTACTATTATTGTGGGTACTTCTGGTCCCCGCAAGTTAAAGACGTGAACACACACATCTAAAACACACTCTCTAACAATTGAACAGCCTCTGGAGTAAACATAATTTGAGGGAGTCTCTTCTGAACATCTTGTCACCACCTGAATTGGTGAGTCACAATGTGTATCAGTCTCCTCCTGTATACTCCTCCTTTAGCATGTATAAGGAATGTTATGTTTACTCAGTTATTGAAAGGAAGAAGAATATTTTGAACATGCATGGAGGATTGCCATGTTGGAGGCTAACTGAGACATTTGGTTATCTCCCAGGTACACTCTCAGCTCCGTGACATCCTTGATAACCACTCCAGTGTTTGGGCCCGGGTCAGTTTCAGGGATACCTGGCCATCCCCCAACACAGTCTGGCTCTTTGAGAGGTAGGATGGACTCCTCCCAAACCCTGACCTTGACTCTGCACATCTTCCAATGCCAGTTTCACATGAGGGAGACTGAAAGTGCGCATACATACCCTAATATGTTTCTGTCTCCTCTTTCAGGGCCGCAGAGAAGGGGAACTTCGAGGCAGCTGTGAAACTAGGGATTGCATATTTGTACAATGAAGGACGTAAGTCTCACTGCACTTGTCATCCATTGTTTCTCATTGAATTGGTTATGAGGTTGCTCAGTGATTGACATTGACCAAATCACTTAATTAATTCCTGTATAATAATCACCCTCTTCTCTGTCCCAGCGTTGCTGAGTGATGAAGGGCGTGCCGACGTGTGCGGCCGGAAGGCATCCCAGTTCTTCAGCCTGGCGGAGAGCCTGCGTTCCCCTACCGCCGACCCCTTCATCTGGGTGTTCATCCGCCCGCCCTGGTCCCCCACTGGGAGCTGCTGCAAGGCTGTGGTGTTTGACAGGCTCAAGGCGGAGTGTGAAACCAATGTGGTAAGTGTTTACCAGGCTAGGCCTGGTTGAGCTTGACTGGGGAGATGGGCAGCCATAGACACAGCCAACCTCAGCAACCATCACTGTCCTCTCCCTTGGTTCCTATTGGAAAAACACATGTTTAGTATAATACCCTGGATACAAATTAGAGGGCTGTTTTACCCATAGAAATATAATGAGTAATGTTGAATCTGTTTCTATGGTTGTGCCTTCCTGGTTTATTCACTCAGAGCTGTCCATCGTCTTTCCATCCATTATCAACACTGATTAAGATGTGTAAAGGCGGCAGGTAGCCTAGGGTTTTAAGAGGGTTGTGCCAGTAACCGAAAGGTTGCTGGTTCGAATCCCCGAGCTGACTAGGTGAATGCGCCCTTGAGGAAGGCACTTAACCTTAATTGCTTCTGTAAGTCACTCTAGGTAAGAGTGTCTGCTAAATTACTAAAATGTAGGCATCACACTGCATGGGAAGAAAGGAGAGGTGGATTCGGAAACATGTTGCTACCAAAAAAATCTGCCGATGGCCAACTGGACCTTGGTAATGAAGGCAAATGGGGGGAGACTTATGCTGCTTTGTGCAACGCTGTGTCTCGCCTCCCATTTATTTCTGACCGCCATAAAGTTCCACCCCTTATAGCCTGTTTTTTTCCTGTCCTCTCTTGTGGTGCCCTGCATGTATCGCCTCTGTTTTGTTGATTTTTATAAATAGATGAGTCTGTCTTTGCTCAATGGAATGAATGGACTTGAAAAATCCAATGTTTCTATAAAAATAGTGTTGTAGACTATAAGATTGTGCTCTAACAATGCTTTCATTAGGCTCCATTTTCACATTTTGCGGTTTTTTATTTTTTGTAGGAGAGGAGGGGTACGTTGCTGCACTGTCTGGCCAGAGTCCTCCAGCTTTTTGATGTAAGTGTACACACACCACTGCAAGTCTTCCAGAAAGGCAGAGGCGTTAGTGTGGTGATTTTTGTAGTGACAGCCGTCATCCATTTCTATGGTAACCAAACGAAAACACAGTTTGTTAGTTTCTGATGAGGCTGTGAAGACACTGTCACCTTTTAGGAAGCCCTGCTAGTCATCAGCCCAGTTAGGATACATGTTTTCTCCCTCTTCTTCACTTATTGATTGCTCGCTACGCACCTCATTGTTTCTGCTCTTCCATGAACCCACACGGATCTTTTAAAGTAGCTTTGTTTCAGTAATAATTTTACATACCAACAATCCTTGATGACTCTCTGAAATTTATTCAGGGGTTGTTATGTGTGTGTGTACAGTTGAGGTCGGAAGTTTACGTACACTTAGTCTGGAGTCATTAAAACTCGTTTTTCAACCACTCCACAAATTTTTTTGTTCACAAACTATAGTTTTTGCGAGACGGTTAGGACATCTACTTTTTGCATAACAAGTAGTTTTTCCAGCAATTGTTTAGACAGATTATTTCACTTATAATTCACTATCACAATTCTAGTGGTTCAGAGGTTTACTTACATTAGGTTGACTGTGCTTTTAAACAGCTTGGAAAATTCCAGAAAATGATGTCATAGCTTTAGAAGCTTCTGATAGGCTAATTGATCATTTGAGTCAATTGGAGGTGTACCTGTGGATGTATTTCAAGGCCTACCTTCAAACTCAGTGTCTCTTTGCTTGACATGGGAAAATCAAAAGAAATCAGTGAAGACTTCAGAATTTTTTTTGTAGTCTTCCACAAGTCTGGTTCATCATTGGGAGCAATTTCCAAACGCCTGAAGGTACCACGTTCATCTGTACAAACAATAGTACGAGTAAAACACTGTGGGACCACACAGCCGTCATACCACTCAGGAAGGAGACGTGTTCTTTCTCCTAGAGATGAACGTACTCTGGTGCGAAAAGTGCAAATCAATCCCAGAACGACAGCAAAGGACCTTGTGAATATGCTGGAGGAAACAGATACAGAAGTATCTATATCCACAGTAAAACGAGTCTTATATCGACACAACCTGAAAGGCCGCTCAGCAAGGAAGAAGCCACTGCTCCAAAACCGCCATAAAAAAGCCAGACTGTGGTTTGCAACTGCACATGGGGACAAAGATTGTACTTTTTGGAGAAATGTCCTCTGGTCTGATGAAACAAAAATAGAACTGTTTGGCCATAAAGACCATCGTTATGTTTGGAGGGAAAAGGGAGGCCTGCAAGTTGAAGAATCCCATCCCAACCGTGAAGCACGGGGGTGGCAGCATGTTGTAGGGGTGCTTTGCTGCAGGAAGGACTGGTGCACTTCACAAAATAGATGGCATCATGAGGCAGGAAAATGTACATGTATATATTGAAGCAACATCTCAAGACATCAGTCAGGAAGTTAACCTCTCTAGGATAGGGGACGCTTGCGTCCCACTTTGCCAAAAGCCAGGGAAAATGCAGCGCAGCAAATTCAAATAAAATGATATAAAAATCCAACTTTCATTAAATCACACATGTAAGATACTAAATTAAAGCTACACTCCTTGTGAATCCAGCCAGCATGTCAGATTTTAAAAAGGCTTTTTGGCGAAAGCATAAGAAGCTATTATCTGAACAAAGAGTAGCATATTTCGACCCTGCAGGTGCTACACAAAACGCAGAAATAAAATATAAAACATGCCTTACTTTTGACCAGCTTCTTTTGTTGGCACTCTATGTCCCATAAACATCACAATTGGTCCTTTTGTTCGATTAATTCCGTCCATATATATCCAAAATGTCCATTTATTTGGCGCATTTGATCCAGAAAAAAACAGCTTCCAATTTGCGCAATGTCACTACAAAATATCTCAAAAGTTGTCTGTAAATTTTGCCAAAACATTTCAAACTACTTTTGTAATACAACTTTAGTTTTAAAAAAAACGTTAATAATCGATCAAATTGAAGACTGGTCTATCTGTGTTCAATACAGGAAGACAACAAACCAACGCTACTTTTCAAGTCTAGCGCAACTCTCAACAGTGTTACGCAGTTCCTAGATGGCCGTACTTCTTCATTGCACAAAGGAATAACCTCAACCAAATTCCAAAGACTGGTGACATCCAGTGGAAGCGGTAGGAACTGAAAACAAGTGAAAATATTGTTTCCCAATAAGAACTCACTGTAAAGTTTGTGGCAAAATAGCTTAAGGTCAACAAAGTCAAGGTATTGGAGTGGCCATCACAAAGCCCTGACCTCAATCCTATAGAAAATTTGTGGGCAGAACCTAGAAAGTGTGTGTGCGAGCAAGGAGGCCTACAAACCGGACTCAGTTACACCAGCTCTGTCAGGAAGGGGCCAAAATTCACCCAACTTATTGTTGGAAGCTTGTGGAAGGCTATCAGAAATGTTTGGCCCAAGTTAAACAATTTAAAGGCAATGCTACCAAATACTAATTTTTATTTAACGTTTTATTTAACCAGGCAAGTCAGTTAAGAACAAATTCTTATTTTCAATGACGGCCTAGGAACAGTGGGTTAACTGCCTGTTCAGGGGCAGAACGACAGATTTGTACCTTGTCAGCTCGGGGGTTTGAACTTGCAACCTTCCAGTTACTAGTCCAAAGCTCTAAACACTAGGCTACCCTGCTGCCCCAATATAATATAGTGTATGTCAACTTCTGACCCACTGGGAATGTGATGAAAGAAATTAAAAGTTGAAATTACTATTATTCTGACATTTCACATTCTTAAAATGAAGTGGTGGTCCAAACTGACCTAAGACAGGGAATTTTTACTAGGATTAAATGTCAGGAATTGTGAAACATATGTAACAAGGTTCTGCATACTCAGAACCCTGTTACATATTCAGTAGGCCTTGTTGTGCTGGATAGAGAGGAGTATTTAAATGTGCTGTTTGAAACACTGACTATTGAAACATGGTTTAATCTGTGTGTTTCAGGAGGACGACAAGCGCGCCGAGGCCCTGACACTACTTGAAGAGTCGTCTCAGTCGGGCTGTCTACAGAGCGCTTACCTGCTTTGGGAACATAACCGTAAAACCGCAGTGAGTTTCCCTTCTCTCTGGTTCTCCACATCTCAAAAGGCTTTGTTTATGTTACAATGTAGGTTGTGTAGTTAAAGGGTGTCAAATGTGATATAAAACCCCTGTTGTGTTAGTCAACAAACTACCTCATAACTTACTGTGGTCCTGTGCTGTCTTCTCAGATGGCGGACCCAGGCAGGTACCTCCAGTTCATACGCACGCTCAGGGACTATGCAGCCAAAGGATGCTGGGAAGCACAGGTGTGTGTCTATTTGGCTTTGTTTCCAGAGGCAGGCCAATTCTGATTGTTTATATATAAAATCAGCTGTTTCCAGCTACAATAGTCATTTACAACATCAACAATGTCTACACTGTAATTGATATTTGAATGGACAAAAAAATATGCTTTTCTTTCAAAAACAATGAAATGTCTACGTGACCCCGAACTTTTGAATGGGTGTGTGTATAAACAGCAAAAAAAGAAACGTCCTCTCACTGTCAACTGCGTTTATTTTCTGCAAACTTAACATGTGTAAATATTTGTATGAACATAACAAGATTCAACAACTGAGACAGAAACTGAACAAGTTCCACAGACATGTGACTAACAGAAATTGAATGTGTCCCTGAACAAAAGGGGGGGGGGGTCAAAATAAAATGTAACGGTCAGTACTGCAATGCATCTCCTACTCGCGGACTGTACCAGATTTGCCAGTTTTTGCTGTGAGATGTTACACCACTCTTCCACCAAGGCACCTGCAAGTTCCCAAACATTTCTGGGGTGGAATGGCCCTAGCCCTTACCCTCTGATCCAACAGGTCCCAGGTGTGCTCAGTGGGATTGAGATCCGGGCTCTTTGCTGGCATGGCAGAACACTGACATTCCTGTCTTGCAGGAAATCACGCACAGAATGAGCAGTATGGCTGGTGACATTGTCATGCTGGAGGGTCATTTTAGTATGAGCCTGCAGGCAGGGTGCCACATGAGGGAGGAGGATGTCTTCCCTGTAACGTACAGCGTTGAGATTGCCTGCATTGACGACAAGCTCAGTCTGATGCTGTGACTCCGCCCCCAGACCATGACTGACCCTCCCTCCAAATCGATCCCGCTCCAGAGTACAGGCCTCGGTGTAACGCTCATTACTCTGACGATAAACGCGAATCCGACCATCACCCCTGGTGAGACAAAACTGTTTGGTCTTGTGACGGTGGGTTTATGCCCATAGGTGACGTTGTTGCCGGTGATGTCTGGTGAGGATCTGCCTTGCAACAGGCCTACAAGCCCTCAGTCCAGCCTCTCTCAGCCTATTGCGGACAGTCAGAGCACTGATGGAGGGATTGTGCATCCTGGTGTAACTCGGGCAGTTGTTGCCATCCTGGACCTGTCCTGCAGGTGTGATGTACAGATCCTGTGCAGGTGTTGTTACACGTGGTCTGCCACTGCGAGGACAATCAGCTGTTTGTCCTGTCTCCCTATAGCACTGTCTTAGGTTTCTCACAGTATGGACATTGCAATTTATTTCCATGGCTACAGCTGCAGTCCTCATGCTTCCTTGCAGCATGCCTATCACACAGATGAGCAGGGACCCTGTGCATCCTTCTTTTGGTGTTTTTCAGAGTCAGTAGAAAGGCCTCTTTAGTGTCCTCGGTGAACTTATTTGCCTACTGTCTGTAAGCTGTTAGTGTCTTAAGCACCGTTCCAGAGGTGCATGTTCATTAATTGTTTATGGTTCATTGAACAAGCATGGGAGACTGTGTTTAAACCTTTTACAATGAAGATCTGGATTTTTACAAATTATCTTTGAAAGACGACAAGGTCCTGAAAAGGGGACTTTTTTTTGTTTGTTTTGCTAAGTGTGATATCTATATACACACACACTACCATTCAAAAGTTGTTGGTCATTTAAATATTCCTTGTTTTTGATAGAAAAGCAATAAAGGTTTGTCCATTAAAATCACATCAAATCGATCAGAAATACAGTGTAGACATTGTTAATGTTGTAAATTACTACTATTGCTGGAAATGGCTTTTAAAAAAGCCAACTGTTATATGGAATATCTACATAGGTGTACAGGGGCACATTATCAGCAACCATCACTCCTGTGTTCCAATGCCACGTTGTGTTAGCTAATCCAAGTTTATCATTTTAAAAGGCTAATTGATCATTCGACAACCTTTTTTGCAATTATGTTAGCACAGCTGGAAACTGTTGTTCTGATTAAAGAAGCAATAAAACTGGCCTTCTTTAGACTAGTTGAGTACCTGGAGCAGCAGCATTTGTGGGTTCAATTACAGGCTCAAAATGGCCAGAAACAAATAACTTTCTTCTGAAACTCGTCTATACCTGTTCTGAGAAATTAAGGCTATTCCATGTGAGAAATTGTGGGAGGTGGGAGGTGCTTCAGGAAGCATGGGGGGAAACCGCTTCAGATTACCTCAACAAATTGTCAACTACAATGTTAAAGGTCTGCAAGGCTGTAATTGCTGCAAATGGATGATTCTTTGACAAAGCCAAGTTTGAAGTACAAATCATTATTTCTAACCTCTTGACTGGATAACAAGGACATTTCTAAGTGACCCCCAAACATTTGTACGGTTGTGTGTCTATATCTCTCCAATGGCATAGACATGATAATGTAGCCGTTGACTAGAACAGGCAGCCCAAATCCACACACAGACAAAATCTATGGTTTTGTTTATTCTCCCAACCATTTAAAGTGGATTAATCATTGAGGATGTTACTGAGCACAGGTGGTGGTTTTTAAAAAACCTTCTCCCTCCTGTTGAGCTTGCTTGGCAAGCCTGGCATGACTTTTGACCTGTGCCCTTTGATCCTTTCTCTCTATGTGTGTGCACGCTTCCAGCTGTCCCTGGCCAAGGTGTGCAGCAGTGACAACCCGCTGGGTCTGGAGCAGAGGGCCTGTGCCGACCTTGTAGCCCAGCTGTTTCGCTCCTGTCCCCCTGTGCCCCGACGCAGGGTGGAGGAGGTGCTCCGACAGGGCATCAACGACACCATGAGGTAACCTACCGGGTTGGTCTGGAACTGACTGTACCCACACTGAAGATCACTTGACTTCGTTTCAATTGTGTTGTTTTATCAATTTTGGTTAATGGCTCGCGTTAAGGGAAAAGATTCTTTATTTGAAGGGGCTTTCAAAATTCTAAGCACTCTTAATGACTTGCCTAGTAAAAATAAATAAATATGCTATTTTCTATCATAACCACATTTTTCTAGGTACATAACATTATTAATCTCTCTCCTGTGCCTTTCCTCTCCCCTCACTAGGTACATTAGTGTTTATCTCTCGTGTGTCCCCCCTTCTCTAGGTACATAACAGTATTCATCTCTCTCTAGATACATCCTGGTGGACTGGTTGGTGGAGGTAACCACCATGAAGGACTTCTCCAGCCTGACCCTCCATGTGACGGTGGGCTGCGTGGACCGCTACCTGGCCCTGCGCTCCGTGCCCAAGGCCCGCCTGCAGCTGCTGGGCATCGCCTGCATGGTCGTCTGCACGCGGTACGAGACAGAAAAACGTTGGAGGTGGATGTAGCATCATTCGGGTTGGAACGTTCCTGTAATTTTCCCAAAATGCCCATGTTTTCCACAAATCCTGGTTGGGAATGTTGCATCCTGCTTATTCCTTCCTGATTTTGGGAAAGTAGCTGGATTTTTGCAACCCTAAGCATGATACAAACTAGTCAGTATTTTATCCTCTATGTAGTCTGCCCTGATGTACAGTACTTCTGTATTCACTGGATCAGCTTTAGCTAAAGGCGGGTGCTCAAGTGCAACAAAACATCTTTCTGAGGGGTTTTCAATGCTCAGAATTATGAGACTGTACAGAAACGAGCGTTACATTTACTGGACCAGTTCAGGTCGTCCCTCCCTGTTTCAGTCTGTTTTCTGCCTAATGAATATGACCCACGTCTCCTTCTCTAGGTACATCAGTAAGGATATCCTGACCATCCGGGAGGCGGTGTGGCTCACAGACAACACCTACAAGTATGAGGACCTGGTCCGCATGATGGGGGAGGTCATCTCTGTGCTGGAGGGCAAGATCAGGGTGAGCGGAGTAAACAGTCTATACCCATCTTATGTCAACATGTTTAGTCTTCCCTGATGATGGCATCTGTATTTGTTTCATCAGCTTGGGTTAAAGGCATCTGTTGAAGTGAAAATATTTGGGGGGCGTGTTCAAAATGATCAACTCTCTTTAGTCCAGTCTAGTAATTTTTATTTCTATGAGTTCAACTCATTTGGTGTTGTCTCAGCAGACTCCCACTCTGCTGGACTATGGCCAGGTGCTGCTGTCTCTGTTACCCCTAGAGCGGCTCAGTGTCCACCTGTTCAGCTACTTGTGTGAGCTCACCTTGCTCTACTCAGCCCTCACTACATACTCCTCAGCCCACCTGGCCAACGCCATCCTGCTGCTCACACGGGCACTGCACCACTACGGTAAGGCGGGCAAACAGGCAGTCTACGGTTGTGTCCCAAATGGCACGTTGCGCTGTAGTGCACTATATAGGGAATAGGATGCCATTTGGGACACAGACCATTTGTCTTCTAAACTCTGTCTACAAACTGATATGTAATCTACCCCGATGATGTATTTCTGTATTCACTTGATCAGCTTCGAACTGAAGTGTAACAAAAAAATCTTTCTGAGGGGGTGGTCTTCAAAATTGAGATTTATCTAAGTGCTGTATCCTCAGTCCCAAGGGAGTTGCTCAGTAACCATACATGACACACACACACACACTGTTGACCTAGGTTTTCAAACACCCCTAGAGCAGTGGTATTCAAACCTTTTCAGCAGGGACTCCATTTTTCTTCCCAGCAGAACTTCTGGGGATCCCATTATTTTCAAAATTTCTTGCAACCCTATTTTTTTGTAGGCCAACAATGTAGTTCCCTGTTTACCCGCCCTTTGAATACCTAGTCTAGTTCATCAGCTCTCATTAAAAGATCAGCTCTCTTCTGAGGCGTTATTTTAATATTTGTTGGACGTCATATCAGTCTTGAGGCTCTAGTGTGTAGCCTTGACCCCTGCTCTAGTGTGTCGCCTTGACCCCTGCTCTTCCTCTCTGCATTGCAGCTCCCATCTGGCCCATCCAGCTGGCTGAGTATACAGGCTTCTCCAAGCAGGACCTGGTCCCCTGCACTTTACTACTCTATGTCAAGTGGTAAGTTATAATACATGCCACGGATGTCCTAGAAATCACCATAACCGGTTATTAAACAGTTCTATATGCATACTAGATACAAAGGCTAATGTTAGTCTGGGTTAGAAAGTCTGTCCTCTCTTGTACTGTTCTTTCTCCAATATATGTTCCCTCTATTTCTCTCCCTTGTAATCCAATGCCTGACAAACAAGGGGTGCTCGCTGGCTTGACTTTGTTCTCATGAGGGTTACCAAGGTGATAGAGGCATATTGGTGGAGGAGGGTGGGTGTGTAGCTGTGAAAGCAAACCCTCACACTCCACTGCTACAAATACACTGTAAAAGTTGATTGGCTAGAGAGATTTGACCTCGTGTCAAGCTGATAGTTCGAAGATGTCAGCAATTACATACTAGAGACAAGAAAATCCTCCGTACTGCAATTGCCAGTATGGCTTGTTTTATGAAGTTTACACATCGTCCAGCCGTAGTCTAAGAGCTTTTGTGGCTATTCATTGTTGACTGAAACCAAGCTGTTTCTATTTTAGCTTGCCTGCTGGTTGTGGTAGTAAACAACCTTGTTAGCATGCAGGCTAGCTGTGGTGAGTATCGATAGCCCCTCTTCCTGGAGATCCCCATTGTCTCTCAGCAGCCCATCCTGCTATCAATTAGTATTCCAGCAATTAGCATTTCTCCCCTTTATTCATTCCGTTACTAGTTCACACAGCCACAAAGTCATAAACCCTGCCTATTTAAAAAAAAAAACAGATTTTAAGAATAAAAACCAAACCTAAAACCACACTGCTAACCTAGTGCCCAATCCTAACCTTAAATTATTGTGTATGTTTATAAGCTAATTTTTACTTTGGGGCTGTGTTATCTAGTGGAAGAAAAACAATTCTGGGAAGCAGCAATGGGCGAATGACAGATGGCGGTTAGTTGTGCTAATTCACTAGTCGCTAATTAGCGCTGTCAGCGCATGATTAGAACAAATCATTAGCTTGATTTTTTTTTTAAATGTATTTTTATACTTGTAGTCTTCGTTAGACGGAATAAGGCAACACTAGCGTACATGCAGGTGTGTTATTGAGAATGTGTTTGTGAGAAGACATCTTTATGTAACTTACTGAGATGTTTTTTTTCCATTCCTCGGTTCATCATCCACACACAGTAGTCAATGTGAAGTGCTATTTAAAGGACTGCTCCAGTATTATTACAATCCTGAAGTGTTCTCTGGGCACCACTGTAGAACCCCCTGCAGATCAGAAAGGTAGCAGTTCTGATGAATGCCATGCTGCTTTTCAATATGAGTGTGATTTCCAGCAGGTGAGGAATGCCAATCTCTATAGTGATTTTAGTTGAAGAGATGAAAGGTTGTGTTTTGGTCCTCTTAGCCCTTTTGATCAGGCTGGGTTTTCTGTCTGTGTGTGGTAGGTGGTTTTTATCACATGGGTGGTTAAGACTCCGCCCACTCACAATCTCCCTCACCCCCTCCCTCTCCTTCATGTCCCCGGCAGGAGGGCTGTCCGTTGCTGTCTCATTATAAAGCCAGTAAAATGCACCGACCGCTGTTTGTCTTTCACCACACACGTACAGAGGCCAGCTCCTGCTGTTCTACGTTTTCTCTCCTGCAGTTCTTTGAGCACACTGTAGAAAATCACATGAAGTCACATACTTATAAAGACAAATGAACAAAGTAGTGTGGTGATTTCTTAGACTGTTGCTAGCCAGCGCTGCAGACAGACAAATTGGACAATGGTATTGATCACAAGATCAGGTTGTTTGTTTGTGGCTATGTCCTAAATGGTCTCCTATTCCCTAGTGCACATGTTTTCCAAGGTAGTGCAATGTGTAGGCAGTGGGGTGCCATTTGGGACGCAGACCATCTGCTCCTGTTAACCACGATGTAGATCATCATTAGCGAAGGGCCACAGTGACCCTGATGCAGAGGGCCGTAGGGGTGGGGTGTTGGCTGGGATCGAAAGGTGAGTGGGAGGGAGCTGGACCTAGGGTGTGTGGCAGGGAGGGAGGGGGTGTGTTTGCTAAGGACTGTGTGTGTGGGGGATGACTCACCATGCACCACACTTGTGAGTCAGACTAGTGGGAGGCACTGCACTTTATTGACAACGTCCAATTTTCAAACAAAGTACTATCATATACTGATATGATTTCCCATTGGATGTAACACAGTTGGAGAACACAGACTGGATGATTAATCATGCTCCTCTCTTCTCTTTCGTCTCTCTCTCTCCTCTCTCCTCTCTCTCTGACAGCTTCAGTAAGGATGTACCCAAAGACTACAGGCAAATGTCTCTGACAGGTGTCAAGCAGAGGTTTGAGGATGAGGCCTACCAACACATCAGCAAAGAAAAGGTGAGCTTGTCATCTCCTGACATGGACCGTTGCCTTTTTCAAACTAGTATGTCAAGGCGAAGTGCACAGTGCTGGGCTGCTGGCCTGGATATTCTCCTTTTGGCTGTACTGGTGGTGTGCACATCGTAGCAAAACTAGGGATGGGAATTGCCAGGGACCTCGCAATATGACATTATCACAATACTTAGGTGCTGACATATGTATTGTGATTCGGTGTTCCAAACATTGGTCACTATATGTCTGTTACAGAGCGCATGAGAATGAGTTTTGATTGGCCAAAAAAATAAACAGTTATAGGATGAAAAATAGTGAGTTTTTGTACAGGTACAGCTGACTAGTGCTAGCTAATGTTACCTAGTGTTCTTTCTTTTTTACAAATCAATATTTGGAGTCAAAATATCAATATAATGTTGTCCCCTCCATCACTAGGCAAAGAAAAACAAGATGTTCTTATTGGACAAATTCAGATAGTACCTCTCAGTTGAAGAGCTTTGTCTTCCAGTTCGTGCCTACTTAACACTAACCTAACCAGTGTGTTTGTGTACCTGTGTTCTCTCCCAGGTGATTGATTTCAAGGAGCTGTGTCAGGTCCTGGAGGTCCCGGAGGTGGAACCCTACATGGTGCTGCCCAGCCCCACGGGCCAGCCAGCTGACATCCACACCTTCCTCTCCTCCCCCTCCAGCAACAGCAAGAGGTGGGTTCCTACGTTAAGCCACTCAAATGTGAGAGCAATATAATGATTAGCTCCACCGTGCTCTCTTTTATAGGCCAGGGAGGATTTTCCTCTGTCCAATCCTTGCCAAGTGTCTAGGCAGATTGTCAACGCTAGGGGTTAATTTGGGATTGGGCAAGTGTGACCACTCTCACGTAGCCTTTTATGGTGGTTGTCCAGCGCTCGTCTCATCCCAAAAAGTGCTTTCAAACCAAAGTTGTTTGTTTATGCTGTACTGAGTAATTGCCTTCTGCCCACTAGATGACCACAATGGAAATAAATATTCAACTTTGTCATCCTTTAAGACTTTATTAACATATTAAAAAACATTGAATTAACTGAACTAAGAAGACTCAGTAGCTCGGTTTCATCATAGGTTACATATTTTCATTTAAAAAATTTAAAAAATCTGCAAGTTTTTATACCAGTGGTGTTTCTGCCGAACGGCCTGCGTGATGATGTAGTGCACACAATGTACCTCTTGGCTAAATCTTTCATGTACCAAATAAAAATCTAAAGTCCAGTGCATTTCCATGGCATTTTCCACTTTACTGATTTTTAGTTTTGTCAAAAAGCTGTGTAAAACAAACTATTCCTACCTGCAGGACATGAGATTATTATGGAGAAGACTGGGAATATTTCTTTTTGTCAAGCCTCGATCATCATGTCAACAGAATAAGACCCTCTATTTCTTGGGAAGGAGCATCAAGCTCATCACTGTGCACTTTCACCACCCTGTGACATTCATCATAACTTCCATCTGTAGCCTAATAAACTGCATGGTTTCCCCAGTCCTAGTGAAAGGACCACACACCATATCTTGTGACTCCAAGCTTACTTGGATAAATATGCTGTTTCTCTCCCCCAGGAGACGGGAGGAGTCCTTGCCTGTGCACCGAGGCAGCTTTGTGGCCACACCCACGGCTGAGCTGTCCACTCAGGAAGAGACCCTGGTGGGGGACATGCTGGACTGGAGCCTGGACACCTCCTGCTCTGGATACGAGGGGGACCAGGAGAGCGAAGGAGAGAAGGAGGCCAAGGAGGGAGAGAGTGAGTGGAGGGTATCAACTATATGAGTTCTGATCATTTATGATCAGCTCTTTACCAGGGGTGTATTCACTAGAAACCAAACAGGGAGGGACATACCTGAATGTGTCCAATAAACGCCTGTTTTTTGTTTTCCATTGCAAAGCTTGCACTCATGAATACACCCCAGCCCTATCTAGAGATGGGGTTTAATGGAAGATGAGTGTCATGCTGGCCATTCTAACTGGTGAACTAGATGTAGTGACATCATTATGTACTGGAAGACATAGTCAGACATTATTCTCCTTATGTGGGGTACAGACCAGACTGCTCAGAGGCAGACACATGCAAAACGCAGCATCATATGATGCAAAATGCATCGTACCGGAGGCTGTATTTCTGTATTTTGAAAGTTGAATATCTTGAGTAATCTATTGCGCAATTGTTTTTCACTGCATCAGCAATGGACTAATGAAACAAATACAAAGAATTTGTGTGATGGTTTCCTTTTAAGGCATCCATAATTGATAGTGACGGGGAGGAAATCGATAGTTGTGTATATCAATATTTCAGGATGATTATTATATCGATATTTGACTCCGAAGTATGGATTTGTAAATAAATGTAAAAAAAATGTGACTGTAGCTAGCGCTAGTCGGCTCTACTGGCGCCAAAACTCTGGTATTTTTCTTCCCGTAGCTTGTTTTCCACCTTTTAAAAAAAATAAAAAGTAGTGATCAATATATTTTCAGCTCTTTTTATTTATTTCCGTGACTGATCAAAACTCATTTTCTCATGTTCTCTTATCTGCAGCAGACATAGTGAGCAATATGTTGGCAACCTCAAATCGCAATACATATAGAATCATGTATCATGATATCGTGTGGTCCTAATAATTGACATGGGTTGGATTTTTGTTCAAATGAGGTCACTACACTCACTATGATATGTTGCCAAGCTAACAGTATCTTCTTCTGTGTAGCCTCTGTTCTGGCCATGACACTGGAGCTAGCAACGGAGCCAGAGGACTCCAAACTGCACTGCCGAGCCCTCTCCAGCGACGATGACAGTTTCTGTGAGGGGAACAAAGATGAAGGGGAGGGGAGTGCCAGGAGCCGACCGCGAGAGCCCCTCTCCTCATTCATCACAACCGACTTCCACAGCTCAGGCTACTCCTCTGTCCAGAGTGCCAGCCCTTCCTCCAATTCCTCTTCACTCCTGATGCCCTGCACCTTCACGGCGCTGCCTCCGGACCCCACTCCAGGCTCCGCCTCCAGCATCACAGTGGCTCTGCCTGGGTTCCGCCTCCTGGTGCCGGTGCAAAGACCCCGGGCTGCAGCTCGCAAACAGGTAAAGAGGAAGAACGCAGCAGCTCACAGCGGAGGGGAGAGGGAAGGGGAGGATGAAGAGGTGGTATATGCCTCAAGTGTAGGTTTCCTAAGCCTGTAAGCACTGACTTGACTACCGTTGAATGGATTCAGATGATTTTCTACCACCCTGCCTCAACTTAAACCTCTTTCGCCATGGTCGCGTTCATTAGGCACCAAACTGAAGACAAACAGACCCAAAAGTAAAGGGACTACCTGGACTTGTCCAATAAGAAATTATAATTTCTGTCTCCTGTTGAAAAAGTTTAATTGTTCCTGCCCTAATGAACAACGACCCAGGAGCACTGTTCTGTCGTTGACAATATTCTTCATTCCATGAAGGCCTGAAATCTGCACTGGTTCCTGGAACGCCATAAGATCACAAATACCTGTTGTAAGCTTTACACACAAACCCAAACGGTCTCTCCAGAATCCAGACTTTTTTTATTTTGTTACATTCCGCACGAGTAAACAGACATCTTCTGTTTGAGAAAGATCAGATGGCTCCCTCTCATATTTCACTGACTTCGCTGTATCCCAAATGACTCCCTATGTAGTGCACTACTTTGACCAGATTCCTACCAGATTCCTGTTCAAAAGTAGTGCACTGCATAGGGAAGAGGGTGTCATTTGTGAGACTACCTTCATCAGCCGAAAAACCATTGGAACAGCTCTTCACTATCCACCTCATGACTTTGTTACATTGCATTGATCCAGATTGTGTTCCGCGCTGGTCTCACACATTGACTTTTGCAACAACAACCTATCTCAGATGTCAAAGGATTGCAGCTACCACCTAAAAAAAGAGACACCTCATGGACCATTTTGAAATATCTGTATGAAGACTTTCACATGTGAAAAGAACCACAACCTGCATTGTTGACTGTATTTGATTACAATTATTAATCAATGCAACAGTTTTTTTGTTTTGCTCTCTGCAACTCTTCTGATGTTGGGAGTTTCATGAATCCCCGTTTATACCAGTGAAGAGATTCTGATATGCACTGCCTGTACAGAATGGTCAGGATTTGGCTACTCTGTACTAGCCTGGGATCAAAACTGAGTAGTGAAACAAAGCCATGTTCAGTTTGGATTCCAGGCTCGATCTGTACTTTAGATATCTACTATTGTGTAAAGCCTTATTTTGAGTCAGAATTTTCTCTGACCCATTTTTGTCATTTGTCTGTTCACATACCAAAGGTACTAAAACTTAATTGAGGGGACTATCGGTAGGTAAATAGCTTTTACCTGTAAAGGACTGATATGATAGTAATTCAATCGTACGGAAATACATTCTTAGCTACAGTTTTGTATGTACTGTACTGTTTAGAGTTGGAGCACAGGAGAGAACCTATACTACAGGAACAAATCAATTCTACAAGCTTTAACAAGAGCAAGGTATTGTTTCATTTGAAAACAGCATAACATTTTGTAGAAGCAGAATATTTCAGTCATCCCCACCACCCCTAACCTTTTGACCCCATAACACCTAATTTCATGGGTGAGAGCACATGATTGCATCTGTCTGTTAGAAACCACTAAAATTGATGCCCTAGAAATATAATAGATGATATAGATTGTATTTCTATGGTTCAATCATCAGTGATGTCATCTGAACATTGAGCCATGAACATTGACCAATGAGGTCACAGTTTAGTAACTAAGAGGTGCACAGTGCGACATGACATTTGAAGTTCAGAACATCTAACAAGTTTTGTCGAAGCAAGTCTATTCGTTTTGCCCACCGTTTCTCCCAATGGGTTCGTCTTGAATGAGGTCTGGCACTTCTATTGAATAAGGAGCGTTTGTTTTCCACAGTGATGTTTTCTATGCTTGAACAATCAACTACTAATGTTATTCCATTAAGTGGAGTTGCATTGCCTCCTTTTGGGGAAACGGAAGTGAAGACACTAAAAGGCAAATGATTACTTGATGTGTTGATAAGTACTGTATGCCTACATCAGGACACGGAGTCCTTGGGCTCCGTCTGAAATGTCATCCTATTCCATATGTAGTGCACTTCTTTTGCCCGCAGCCCCATTGGTCTCTGGTCAAAGTAGGGTGCCATTTCAGACACAACCCTTGTGCACAAATGATTGTGACTGTAAATATGTTTTTAAAACTGTTAGGTCAGACTCTTATATCCCTGGTCTGTTATGTACATATGTAAATGTGGCGGGGGGGAGAAAGAACTGTGACAATATGCCTTTTACTTGAAATTGGATGATTGGTTTTGGCTTCATTCCAAGAAGGACACGTCTTTTTCTACATAAAGGTTGACATTTGGCTTGTTTTTTGTCTACATTGTACCATCAAGTGACTTGTGAAGATATTTCTGTGCACCCGGTATCAATTTCTATTAAAACAAGCATGTGGACTTGCAGATGTATGTGTTGAATATTAGCTTTGACTGACACTCCCTCAACCTGTTCCACCCTTTTTAACTGCCCTGCCCAGGGAGCAGTACGACCGCCAGGGGGCCACACCCGGAGCGTTCATACACATGCACTTGAATATTTGAATTGAACCTTTTAAGTAGGCAAGTCAGTTAAGAACATTCTTATTTACAATGATGGCCTACCCCGGCCGAACCCGGACGACGCTGGGCCAATTGTGCGACGCCCTATGGGAATCCCAATCAGGGCTGGTTGTGATACAGCCTGGATTTGAAGCCAGGGGTGTCTGTAGTGATGTCTCTAACACTGATATGCAGTGCCTTAGACTGCTGTGCCACTCGATAGTTAAAAATACAGTATGTATGCACATGAATTTATGTGCAAAGAGTTGCACTGATGAGAAAGGGTTTATTTTCTTAATATCAAACTGATAGAAGTAAAGTATTATTGCTTATATAATTATTGGACCATGCAATTGTCACAAGTTTAAATGACTATACAATAGCACCCTAGCTACAGAATACCCAGAGACACACAAGTTTCATGTCCCCAAATGACTCCTGTATTTCGAAAGAAAAGGGAACATACGGTTAGTGCTATTCGGGATCATTGGGACGTCCCGGGCAGCAAGGAGCCAACTAAACCCCCCCCACACAGCTGGTATAGGGTCATGTGACAGACAGGATCAGGTCACGTGATTGCATCTGTTGACGATTGTATCTGGATTTGCACAATGAATTCGGCCTTTTACTGTGTCTGGTGCAATGTCATCGCCTCCCTAACTGGCGTTTACTGAGTAAAAATACACACATTCACAGCCTAACGAACGCAACCTCGGGTGTTAAGTCGAAAGTCAACGGAGAGGACATGTAAAGCCATCGTTTTAAAAAGGAGGAATTGTATACGCTGACTAAGGAGAACCCATGAAGTTCACATATCGAACCTTTCTTTTATAAGGTAAGGTTGCCTTGCATTTGGAATGATTCAATAAGGGTTTCATAAAACGGTGTTTAATAGTTGTTCTGAGACTAAAATAAATGAAATATCATAAAGCAACGTTATTTTGGGGGAAATATTTGTTTTGGACCTGCTTCACCAGTATTGGGGATTGTCGTTTGTCCAATCATTTAGGCCAAATAATTCGGTTGGACCAATAACCGTGAAGACCGGAGGGCATCATTTCTATAAAAAATACAGACGTATTATTTGCGTTACGTCTATAATGTGTATATCAAGACCAACATCACTTGGATGTTTATCTTAGTTTAGTCAGCAACTGACGTTCAATTTTCACATGAACGACAAATCGTATATAATCTAACTGCATCAGCATTGCGTTTGTAAATGCATGAAAGGAAAAGGGGATACCTATTCAGTTGTACAGATGAAGGCATTCAGTTGAAATGTGTCTTCCGCAGGCAATGTCCTTTGTCTATCCCTTATACAATGATTTAAAATTAAACATTAATAGCTTAATTCTAGAGTTTAGACCGTATTTGTTGATTTAAATGAATTTGGGCCTAATATTAGGCCATGAAAGATGCATTTTTGAGATTAATGACACTGCTTTTCTATCATACATTCGTCTTTAGTTAGATCTTCAGCACATAAACTTTAGCATGAAGACACTGCCTCTGAGAGTTTTATTCCCTACCTTCCTCACCCAATTAACTATTATTATTATTCTGGTGGGACCCTCCGAACGTGACACAAGAAGACACACTGACCATTGGCAAGAAGTACAAGGGTTGATAATTGTGTATAACTACCCTTTCACAGAGGAACCCTATTTCTTTGAGGCCAGTCACAACAGCAGTCCCTTTGTCTAAACAGAAAGACATAATCAGATTTGTAGCAACTGAGGATAGAGAGGCCTTATATTTCAAAAAGGAAGTTACCTGCCTTGCCTTCACACACAGTGAATGTTGTGGTGATTTAGGTCTTGGTGATGGTGAATGATATGACAGGCGCATGACGGTTGTCCTCTGTCCGCAGCAGACCATTTGTTGTTGCTCTCCAAGGCTGTTGAAACACAGAGTTTCAGGGCCATTGAAGTAGATTGACAGGAAAGGGTACGGCTCACATCTGGATTATACCCCTTTTGCACCGCAGAGTGCAGCCAAGCTGTGCTGCACTGGCCCAGTTCTGCATCAAACATACACTACAAGGGCCTCCCGAGTGGCGCAGTGGTCTAAGGTACTGCATCCAAGTGCTAGCTGTGCCACTAGAGATCCTGGTTCGAGTCCAGGCTCTGTCGCAGCCGGACGTGACCGGGAGAGGGTTAGGAGAGGGTTTGGGCCGGGGGGATGTTCTTGTCCCATTGCGCACTAGCGACTCCTGTGGCAGTGCACTCCTGACACAGTCGCCAGGTGTACAGTGTTTCCTCTGACACACTGGCTGACCTTTGCCTCTCCCGAGTCCGTACAGGGGGTTGCAGCGATGGGACAAGACTGTAACTACCAATTGGATACCACGAAAATGGGTAAAAATAACATGCACTACGTGACCAAAAGTTTGTGGACACCAGCTCATGATGCATCTCATTCCAAAATCATCGGCATTAATATGGAGTTGGTCCCCTTTGCTGCTATAATAGCCTCCACTCTTCTGGGAAGGCTTTCCACTAGATGTTGGAACATTGCTGCGGGGACTTGCTTCCATTCAGTCATGAGAATTAGTGAGGTCGGGTGCTGATGTTGGGTGATTAGGTCTGGCTCGCAGTCGGCACTTAAATTCCTCCCAAAGGTGCCTAGCCATGAATAACAGCCCCAGACTTTACAGTTGGCACTGTGCATTGGGGCAGGTAGCATTGAGGCATCCGCCATCCGCCAAAGCCAGATTCGTCTGTCGGACTACCAGATGGTGAAGTGTGATTCATCATTCCAGAGAACGCATTTCCAGAGTCCAATGGGGGCGAGCTTTACACCACTCCAGTCAATGCTTGGCATTGCACATGTGCGGCTGCTTGGCCATGGAAACCCAGTTCATGAAGCTCCCGATGAACAGTTCTTGTGCTGACGTTGCTTCCAGAGGCAGGTCGGAACTCCGTAGTAAGTGTTACAACCGAAGACCGAACGGTCCCATTCTGTGAGCTTGTGTGGCCTACCACTTCGTGGCTGAGCCTTTGTTTCTCCTAGACGTTTCCACTTCACAATATCAGCACAGTTGGCGGGCTGAAATTTGACCAACTGACTTGTTGGAAAGGTGGCATCCTATGTCTGTGCCACATTGAAAGTCACTGAGCTCTTCTGTAAGGCCATTCTACTGCCATGTTTGTCTATGGAGATTGCATGGATGTGTGCTTGATTTTTATACACCGGTGATCAACAGGTGTGACTAAAATGGCTGAATCTACTCATTTGAAGAGGTGTCTGCATAGTTTTGTATGTATTATGTAGTTGCCGGAACAGTGCATTTCAGGTCACGATAGTATGAAAACGGTATAATAGCTAAGGACGGCCAAACACCAGAATCAAATCCAATTAAATGTTATTGTTCACACGCGACGAATACAACAGCTGAAGACTTTACCCTGAAATGCTTACTTACGAGCCCTTTCCCAACAATGCATAGTTAAAAAGTAAGAGAATAAGCAAATATAAAAAATAGTAACACAATAACGAGGCTATAAAAACTCAGCAAAAAAGCCCAGGCTCAGGGTCCCTGTTCATCTGCGTGAATGTGCCTTAGGCATGCTGCAAGGAGGCATGAGGACTGCAGATGTGGCCAGGGCAGTAAATTGCAATGTCAGTACTGTGAGAAGGAACCCAAACCGGCTGCGCACGTGCACCATTGTGCATACATTTATTTTGTCCCCCCCCCCACCCAAAAAAAGGGCTCTTCACCGACGAGTCGCAGTTTTGCCTCAGGTGGAGGGTCCGTCATGGTCTGGGGTGGTGCGGCCCCACTGCCCCACTGTGACACATCATCGGACTGAGCTTGTTGTCATTGCAGGTAATCTCAACGCTGTGCGTTACAGGGAAGACATCTTCCTCTCTCATGTGGTACCCTTCCTGCAGGCTCATCCTGACATGACCCTACAGCATGAAAATGCCACCAGCCATACTGTTCGCCAGTGTTCTGCCATGGCCAGCAAAGAGCTCGGATCTCAATCCCATTGAGCATGTCTGGGACCTGTTGGATCGGAGGTTGAGGGCTAAGGCCGTTCCCGCCAGAAATGTCTGGGAACTTGCAGGTGCCTTGGTGGAAGAGTGGGCAAATCTGGTGCATTCCATGAGGAGGAGATGCACAGCAGTACTTAATGCAGCTGGTGGGCACACCAGATACTGACTTACTTTTGTTGTAGAATCTTATGTTCATACAAATATTTGCACATGTTAAGTTTGCTGAAAATAAACGCAGTTGACAGTGAGAGAATGGGGTTACGAGGTAATTGAGGTAATACTGTATTTGCATGTGGGTAGGGGTAAAAGCATCAGGATAAAAGGCAATCAGGATAGATAATAAGCAGAGTAGCGGCAGTGTGTGTGAAAGTGTTTTTCTACCCAATTTTTTGGTATCCAATTGGTAGCTACATTGTCTCATCGCTGCAACTCCTGTACGGACTCTGGAGAGGTGAAGGTCGAGAGCCATGGGTCCCCCTAAACATGACCCAACAATCGCACTGCTTCTTGACACAATGCCTGCTTAATCTGGAAGCCAGCTGCACCAATGAAACACCCTGCGACCGTGTCAGCGTGCATGCGCCCGGCCTACCACAGGAGTCGCTAGAGCACGATGGGACAAGGACATCCCTGCTGGCCAAACCCTCGAACCAGGATCTCTAGTGGCACAGTTAGCAACTGCGATGCAGTGCCTTAGACCACTGCGCCACTCTGAAGGCCCGTGTGTTTGAGTGTCAGTGTGAGTGTGTGGGTAGAGTCTAGTGAGTGTGTGGGTAGAGTCTAGTGAGTGTGTGGGTAGAGTCACTGCAAGAGAGTCTGCGCAATACAGTGTCCATGCAAATAGTCCAGGTAGCCATTACTCTGACTGTTCAGCTTGTTGACTGTTCAGGAGCCTTTTGGTCCCAAACTTGGCGCTTCGGTACTGCTTGCCGTACGGTAGCAGAGTGAAGTCTATGACTTGGGTGGCTGGGGTCTTTGACAATTTCCAGGGCCTTCCTCTAACACTGCCTGGTATAGAGGTCCTGGATGACAGGGAGCTTGGCCCCGGTGATGTACTGGGCCATCCGCACTATCCTCTGTAGCGCCTTGCGCTCTCAATGCTCTCAATGATGCAGCTGTAGAACTTTTTATGGATCTGAGAGCCCATGCCATATCTTTTCAGCCTCCTGAGGGGGAAGAGGCTTTGTTGTGTCTTCTTCACGACTGTGTTGCTGTGTGTGGACAATGTTAATTCCTTAGTGATGTGGACACCGAGGAACTTGAAGCTCTCCACCTGCTCCACTACAGCCCTGTCGAAGGGATGAAGATATGTTATTTTAGATGGGTGTGATAGGTGTGTGGGGTTGTTCTTCTTAACACCCATATTTCAACCCAATTTGCTCAACATTCCATTGAATTGGTATATTATAACCTTTTCCTGTCTGCCTGTCAAAGGCCTACTCTGTTGAGGCAGTTCAAAAACATTTAAACAAGCATGTCCTGTCAACACTCACTAAACATATGAGGTACAACTGGTTTGGTGAGCGATTGTCAACAGTATACTTATTGCTTAGTGTTTTTTTGTCTCGTGTTTCTTCTCACCCTCTCTTCTCATGTCCTCTATTGAGCTGAATGTCGTCATTCCCCAGTTGTCAGACTCCGTGTTTCTCTTCCCCCACTTCAAATTCCTTTTGCAGAACCCGGATTTAGGTTTTCTGATTGTGTTTGATACGTACAGTCTATACAAATACCGAGCTGAGTAACATCCAATTTCACTTCTCTTTTTTGCTTGTTTGATTTTCTTTGTTTACATTATGAACTGATAGTTATCTGGAGGTGAAAGGCCTCTGTGGATCAACTGTGTTTGGTAGGATTGCTCAAGCACAGGCCCTGTCAAATTTCCGTCAACACACCAAATACCTTGATAAGCCTAGTTCAGAACCAGATAAATGTAGTAACTGAACATTTCTTTCTCTTTTGTCTGTCCAGGTCCTGCTGTAGTTCTGGTCTGTATCCAGTCTCCTCTCTAAATGGCGATAGCACGCCAGTTTGGATTACTCTTGTGGAAGAACTACCTTCAGCAGGTGGGTGATGTAGGGAGAACTACCTCCAGCAGGTGGGTGATGTAGGGAGAACTACCTCCAGCAGGTGGGTGGTGTAGGGAGAACTACCTCCAGCAGGTGGGTGATGTAGGGAGAACTACCTCCAGCAGGTGGGTGGTGTAGGGAGAACTACCTCCAGCAGGTGGGTGGTGTAGGGAGAACTACCTCCAGCAGGTGGGTGGTGTAGGGAGAACTACCTCCAGCAGGTGGGTGGTGTAGGGAGAACTACCTCCAGCAGGTGGGTGGTGTAGGGAGAACTACCTTCAGCAGGTGGGTGGTGTAGGGAGAACTACCTTCAGCAGGTGGGTGGTGTAGGGAGAACTACCTTCAGCAGGTGGGTGGTGTAGGGAGAACTACCTTCAGCAGGTGGGTGGTGTAGGGAGAACTACCTTCAGCAGGTGGGTGGTGTAGGGAGAACTACCTTCAGCAGGTGGGTGGTGTAGGGAGAACTACCTCCAGCAGGTGGGTGGTGTAGGGAGAACTACCTCCAGCAGGTGGGTGGTGTAGGGAGAACTACCTTCAGCAGGTGGGTGGTGTAGGGAGAACTACCTTCAGCAGGTGGGTGGTGTAGGGAGAACTACCTTCAGCAGGTCAGGGTGGGTGGTGTAGGGAGAACTACCTTCAGCAGGTGGGTGGTGTAGGGAGAATTACCTTCAGCAGGTGGGTGGTGTAGGGAGAACTACCTTCAGCAGGTGGGTGGTGTAGGGAGAACTACCTTCAGCAGGTGGGTGGTGTAGGGAGAACTACCTTCAGCAGGTGGGTGGTGTAGGGAGAACTACCTTCAGCAGGTGGGTGGTGTAGGGAGAACTACCTTCAGCAGGTGGGTGGTTTAGGGGATATTGAATGTAAATGTTCATGGGGATGCTACAGTTAACCATCTGAATAAGATCTATAACTTTATTGTGAGTTGTACTTTGCAGAGAGTGAAATGTGTACAGTACTATTTAATAATAATAATAATAATACATGGGACTTATAGCGCTTTTCAAGGACCCAACATCACTTTACAATTGTAAGAAAAACAAAAAACAGAAGTGAAGACATCAGACTTAACAAAAACATGAATAAAGAGAGGGGTAGGCTCAAAGAAGGTAGAGTGTGATGTGTCAGTGTATGGGGAGGGTTGGGATTTGGATACGAACCTGGTTTAGGGTAAGTGGTGGGATTGGGGTTGTATACAAGCCCAGTTTAGGGTAAGGGGCGGGATTGGGGTTAGTATATAAACCTGGTTAAGGGGCGGGATTGGGGTTAGTATATAAACCTGGTTTAGGGTAAGGTGCGGGATTGGGGTTAGTATATAAACCTGGTTTAGGGTAAGGGGCGGGATTGGGGTTAGTATATAAACCTGGTTTAGGGTAAGGGGCGGGATTGGGGTTAGTATATAAACCTGGTTTAGGGTAACCTGGGGGCGGGATTGGGGTTAGTGTATATAAACCTGGTTTAGGCGAAGGGGCGGGATTGGGGTTAGTGTATATAAACCTGGTTTAGGCTAAGGGGCGGGATTGGGGTTAGTGTATATAAACCTGGTTTAGGCTAAGGGCGGGATTGGGGGGATTGGGGGTTAGGGGGGATTGGGGTTATATAAACCTGGTTTAGGCTAAGGGGCGGGATTGGGGTTAGTGTATATAAACCTGGTTTAGGCTAAGGGGCGGGATTGGGGTTAGTGTATCTAAACCTGGTTTAGGCTAAGGGGCGGGATTGGGGTTAGTGTATCTAAACCTGGTTCAGGCTAAGGGGCGGGATTGGGGTTGCTGACAAACAGTGTCACAGCCACAGGTCCTGTCACAAGACTGTCTTGACCCATGTTTGGTCTAGCAGCCCCATAGTTCTATCAATCCTTGGGGAAATCAATGTTTGCAGATACATTCGGTCAATTCAGGAAGTGTTTCAATTTAAAACTTTTGAAGTAAGCTTCTTTTCATTTAAATGAGAAATGATTGATAATATATGCAAATGTTTTTCTATTCATAAATTGGAATTTCAGTGTAGTTCCTGACTTCAATTCGAATCGACCCCAACTCGGCCTCCAACATTGATTTATCATGTGACAAGTTCATTTAGAGGTTAGCAACGGGACATGAAAGCCTGGTGCGTGTCTTGGCTGTTGTTGTTGTACTGAAACGTGTTAAGGTGGAGGTCAAAAAGTAGTCATTTAAAATCTAAATTACCTTGCTGTCTTTTGTTTTCCAAATGATATATTGACATGGTATCTTTGCCATCCCACCACGGTAACCACTAGGTTCCATGGTGTGGATGAATTGACAGATCTACAATAGGTTTTAAAGACCAGTTCTTTAATTGACTGTTGTGAGTAATTTAATATGTGATGGTTTGGTATAGCCACCTATCCAAACTCTGTCCTTTCACAAATCCTGGGCCAGTATTTGTAAAGTGTCTCAGAGTAGGAGTGATGATCAAGGATCAGTTGAGCCTTTTCGATAGTAATACATAAGATTACATGGACCTGATCCTAGATCAGCACTCCTACTTTGAGACTCTTTATGGATACGGTCTGACTACCCTCAGTCTTGATATATTGCCAAGCTTCATGCTGCGTTGAAACAGTAGGTGGTGAAACACACTGGGCTGGGATATTTATTCACTGATGAAAGATTGAATTGAATGGTAAGTAAATACACTTCTGTAGTTTTTCTTGTGTGTATAAGACGTGCTGGTGTGTTTGAGTTTGTTTCTCAGTAGTTTGGGCTGTTTATTAACGATAGCTCCTCACAATGGCTCTCATATCAAAGACTTCATCAAAACCCTTCACAAATCTGGGAGGGTGGTTGCATAATGAAACACATACACGACAATGTCACACCACAGTTCCTCGTGTTAGTGTGTGTAGCTGCTTCCATTTCCTGCTTTCTGCCTCCCTTTAAGATTGTTGTTTCATTACCATTAACCCACACTCCTGGAGACTCAATTGAGGCCAGGCAGGAAAAGGGTGTCTATCTTGGCCCCATCACAGAGACACTGCAGAGTGCATGGAAGGTTCATACCAGGTAACCAGGGATTGACCCATAGAGAACTGCTCTGTAATGGGTCAATGTGGGTCACAGTCTGTTTTCAAAAATGATCTCCAAGTAGGTGGAGTAGTAGGAGTGCTGATCTTAGATCAGGTGAAATTCTGTCTATGTAATAGTATTCCTTTAGATCTAAAAGGCAACATTTATCCTATATTAGCACTCCTACTGTGAGACCACTGTTAATACAGACCCTAAAGTACATGGTTAGCTGACTACTGTTAATACAGACCCTAAAGTACATAGTTAGCTGACTACTGTTAATACAGACCCTAAAGTACATGGTTAGCTGACTACTGTTAATACAGACCCTAAATTAAAATGGTTAGCTGATGCAAGAAGTTCATTGTAAGGGAACTAGGGGAAAATGGAACTTATATATATTATACATATATATTATACATATCTAAGTCTATGATTTAAGAGTATTAATAGATGCATTGCTGGAAAGTTTGCTCGCTTTCTTTTTGCATCCAAAATGTAAAGAAATTGGTAAGGGTATAGCCATTTGAATTCAATCATAGATGACATTTAAGAATCATTTCTAAAAAGCCTAGAATTCAATGTAGGTTTGATCTTGTTTGTTTTGAGTATTGATCCCTCACTATAAAGAGCATCGCGATCTTTTAGATGTTATTTATTTTCAGAAACGTTTCCATTATTTTGGATTTCTCTTTTAGATAGTATACTGAATGTGTCTCACACTGTAGGTGTTCTGAGATTACACATGGTCTTCCTTGTATCAGTAGATAGTTTGTTTCCCCTTCATGTTTCGCCAGGGTTGTGTTCTTTAGGGCACACTGAATTAAAATGTTTCAAAATATTGGGCAATGGAAAACAAAAACTATTCTTACTGGACCAGTCCATGTAGTCCTTCCCTGTTTCAATCTAATTTTCTGTTTACTCCTGAATGTGCACAACCCAGACCTAAACATTAGATGCTAGCTGGACTGTAGCAGGCTGTGCAACTCATATCTTGTTCAACTGGTAATCAACAGTAATCCCTGTGTAGACTGACAGTGAAATGTTTACTTATGGGCCCTTCACAACAATGCAGAGAGGAGAATAAATAGAACATTTCCAGAAAAATGATATCACGCGGAATAAATACATAATGAGTAACGATAACTTGGCTATCTACACGGTGTACTAGGGCTTAGTCGATGTGCAGGGTTACGAGTAGAGGTCGACCGATTATGATTTGTCAACGCCGATACCGATTATTTGAGGACCAACGCCGATTTTTATGGATATATTTGTAATGATGACAATTACAACAATACTGAATGAATAATGAACACTAACTTAATATAATACATAACATCTATTGAGTCTCAAATAAATAATGAAACATGTTCAATTTGGTTTAAATAATGCAAAAACAGTCTTGGAGGAGAAAGTAAAAGTGCAATATGTGCCATGTAAGAAAGCTAACGTTTAATTTCCTTGCTCTGAACATGAGAACATATGAAAGCTGGTGGTTCAATATTCCCAGTACTTCAATATTCTCAGTTAAGAGGTTTTAGGTTGTAGTTATTATAGGAATTATGACGTGTCTACTATTTCTCTCTATACCATTTGATTTTCATATACCTTTTGACTATTGGATGTTATTATAGGCACCATAGTATTGCCAGCCTAATCTCTGGAGTTGATAGGCTTGAAGTCATAAACAGCGCTGTGCTTCAAGCGTTGCTAAGAGCTGCTGGCAAATGCAGTAAAGTGTTGTTTGAATGAATGCTTACGAGCCTGCTGCTGCCTACCACGGCTCAGTCAGACTGCTCTATCAAATATCAAATCATAGACTTAATTATAATATAATAAACACAGAAATACGAGCCTTAGGTCATTAATATGGTCAAGTCCGGAAACTATCATTTCGAAAACAAAACGTTTATTCTTTCAGTGAAATACAGAACCGTTCCGTATGTTATCGAACTGGTGGCATCCCTAAGTCTAAATATTGCTGTTACATTGCGCAACCTTCAATATTATGTAATAACTATGTAAAATTCTGGCTAACTAAGGTCACATAGTTCGCAACGAGCCAGGCGGCCCAAACTGTTGCATATACCCTGACTCTGCTTGCACTGAACGCAAGAGAAGTGACACAATTTCCCTAGATAATATTGCCTACTAACATGAATTTCTTTAAATTAAATATGCAGGTATAAAAAATATATACTTCTGTGTATTGATTATAATAAAGGCATTGATATTTATGGTTAGGTACATTAGTGCAACGATTGTGCTTTTTTCGCAAATGCACTTTTGTTAAATCATCACCCATTTGGCGAAGTTGAAGTAGGCTGTGATTCGATGATAAATTAACAGGCACTGCATTGATTATATGCAACACAGGACAAGCTAGTTAACTACACATGGTTGATGATATTACTAGTTTAACTGCTGATTATGTGAAGATTTATTGTTTTTTTATAAGATAAGTTTAATTCTAGCTAGCAACTTACCTTGGCTCCTTGCAGCCACAAGATCCTTTTGACGTTGCACTTGTGTAACAGGTGGTCAGCCTGCTATGCAGTTTCAATTGTGGATTGCAATGTAATGGGCCATAATCGGCATCCAAAATGGCTGATTACTGATTTGTTCTGAAAATGTGAAATCTTCCCTAATTGATCGGCCTCTAGTTACGAGGTACGGTGAATTCGGAAAGTATTCAGACAGCTTTACTTTTTCCACATTTTGTTACGTTACAATTTTATTATAAAATTGATTGAATAGTTTTTTCCCCCCCTCATCAATCTACACCCAATACCCCATAATAACAAAGCAAAAACAGTTTTTTAGGAAAAACGGACTATCACATTGACAGAATTATTCAGACCCTTTACTCAGTACTTTGTTGAAGCATCTTTGGCAGCGATTACAGCCTCGGGTCTTCTTGGGTATGACACTACAAGCTTGGCACACCTATATTTGGGGAGTTTTTCACATTCTTCTCTGCAGAACCTCTCAAGCTCTGTCAGGTTGGATGGGGAGCGTCGCTGTACAGCAAATTTCAGGTATTTCCAGAGATGTTCAATTGGGTTCAAGTCTGGGTTTTGGCTATGCCTCTCAAGGACATTCAGAGACTTGTCCCAAAGCCACTCCTGCGTTGTCTTGGCTGTGTGCTTAGGGTCGTTAACCTGTTGGAAGGTGAACCTTCACCCCAGTCTGAGGTCCTGATCACTCCGGAGCAGGTTTTAATCAAGGATCTCTCTGTACTTTTCTTCTTTCATCTTTCCCTCCATCATGACTTGTCTCCCAGTCCCTGCCGCTGAAAAACTTCCCCACAGCATGATGCTGCCACGACCATGCTTCACCGTAGGGATGGTGCCAGGTTTCCTCCAGACATGATGCTTGGCATTCAGGCCAAAGAGTTCAGTCTTGGTTTCATTGGACCAGGGAATCTTGTTTCTCATCTTTAGGTGCCATTTGTACCTTTTTACTGAGGAGTGGCTTCTGTCTGTCCACTCTACCATAAAGGCCTGATTTGGTGGAGTGGTGCAGAGATGGTTGTCCTCCTGGAAGGTTATCCAATATCCACAGAGGAAATCTGGAGCTCTGTCAGTGACCATCGGGTTCTTTATCACCCCCTGACCAAGGCCCTTCTCCCCAGATTGCTCAGTTTGGCCGGGCAGCCAGCTCTAGGAAGAGTCTTGGGGGTTCCAAACTTCTTCCATTTAGGAATGATGAAGGCCACTGTGTTCTTGGGAACCAATGATTTTGAAATGTTTTGGTACCCTTCCTCAGACATGTGCCTCAACACAATCCTGTCTCGGAGCTCTACGAACAATTCCTTCAACCTCATGGCTTGGTTTTTACTCTGACATGCACTGTCAACTGTGGGACCTTATATAGAAAGGTGTGTGCTCTGTAATTGAGGTAGATACTGTATGTACATATAGGTAGGGATAAAGTGACTAGGCAACAGGATAGATAATAAACAGTAGCAGCAACCTATGTGACGAGTTGGTGCAATGGGTTCAATGCAGATTGTCCAGGTAGCAATTGGTTAACTATTTAGCAGTCTTATGGCTTGTGGGTAGAAGCTGTTCAGGATCCTGTTGGTTCCAGACTTGGTGCATCGGTACCACTTGCGTGCGGTAGCAGAGCGAACAGTCTATCACTTGGGTGGCTGGAGTCTTTGACACTGCTTGATATAGAGGTCCTGGATGGCAGAGATCTCGGCCCCAATGATGTACTGGACCGTACGCGCTGCCCTCTGTAGCACTTTGAGGTCGGATGCCAAGCAGTTGCCATACCAAGCGGTGATGCAGCCAGTCAAGATGCTCTCTATGATGCTCTCTATAGTAATCACTTTGATTTACTATCTATTGAGTCCAGGCTTTTGATGATTTAGGTGACGAATGTTCTGTCATGCACAGCTCACTGATCTTTCTCCCTCTCTTCTCTCCTCTTTCTAAAACCTTTGCCGATGTTCACTCTACCACTTTGTTTCTTTCCTCTGCCAATACATCCTTTCTCTCCCCCATACAGAAGCGTCAGATCCTGGTGACTCTAGTGGAGATCGCCCTGCCCCTGCTCTTCTCGGGCATCCTCATCGTGCTGCGCGAGAACGTGCCCTTCAAGGACTATCCCAACGCCACGCTCTACCAGAGCTTCTCTGTGGATGGCCTGCAGTACCCACTGGACAACTACCATCACTACCAGTTGGCCTACGTGCCGGGCAATGCCAGTGTGGTGCGGCGGGTGGCGGAGGACGTGCAGCGCAGCCTGGCACCCGTCATCAGTTCAGGTGAGTAAAGGAGAGAGTGTGAGGGCTGTGCTCCTCTACCAAGCAAAAATGATGTGATGATGATGATAATAATGATGATGGTTTAGATGGGAACGGATGATGATGTTGAGTATGACTAAAACATCTGAAAAAAAAGATGTTCCTCTGCTGGAGAAAACATACAGTCTTTATCATGAAAACAAGCTCTGTTGTGCCAGTGTAAGTACGTCCTACATTGAGAGGCCATCTCATAGACAGAAGATGGGGTTGGTCTGTCAAGTCTTTGTAGCCTGTGTCTGTCTGTGTTCTGTTGTGAGGTGACTGGGACCATATCTCTGTGCTGGTCACTGTGTCCTGCATGGAGTGGTAGCTTATAATGGATACAAAAATGGATGGAAAACCTAATGCAAATTGAGTTGCCCAAGTGTAGTCAGTGTGTCATTGTCTCAAACAGAGAACATTATTTACTTTGATGAGTTCAAGTTAATTTGGGGTTACTTACAGCGTGTTTGTGTGACAGCTTGTTACTGCATCCTGTTCTGTGAATGATGATCTCTCCGCTGCCCTTAGCGGTTCAGAGGACAATTACATTATTTAAGTCCAGATTTGTGAGATTCTATAAGCATGGACCTGTAAAGATCATTGGCTATAGTGTTAAAGAAAGCCCTGAGCATTTGAAACCCAGTCAGATACAATACTGTTACTGTAATGACCCCACTTTCTCTGGAAAGCAAAGCCCACATTGCCATTCATCGAATTGAATCAGTGCCACTGTAGGTAAATGATCTCTTCCTGTGGCTTGCATTTTGCCAATGACACTCTATGCTAGGCATTAGGGGTGGATGTTTCTGTTTCTGGAACCAGTGGCACAGCTTTGATACTGTAAAGGCAAATCTCTATTCAATAGGAATCTACTATGTTATTGTTAAACCTGTTTCACTTTATGTGTTGTTGTACTGTTGTAGGCTGATCTATTCAATATGAATCTACAAATGTTGTTATAGTAGGCCCAGTAGCCTGTTATAGTAGGCCCAGTAGCCTGTTATAGTAGGCCCAGTAGCCTGTAATAGTAGGCCCAGTAGCCTGTAATAGTAGGCCCAGTAGCCTGTAATAGTAGGCCCAGTAGCCTGTAATAGTAGGCCCAGTAGCCTGTAATAGTAGGCCCAGTAGCCTGTTATAGTAGGCCCAGTAGCCTGTAATAGTAGGCCCAGTAGCCTGTAATAGTAGGCACCGTAGCCTGCAATAGTAGGCCCGGTAGCCTGTAATAGTAGGCCCAGTAGCCTGTAATAGTAGGCCCAGTAGCCTATGCCACTGCTTTGATGTTATTGCAGATATACAGGTAGCTGCCAAATTAAAAAAATTGAAAGCAGGTGCTTCCATACAGGTGTCATTCCTGAGTTAATTAAACAATGAATATCCCATCATGCTTAGGGGCATGTATAAAAATGCTGGGCAGGGAATTTATTTTGGCTACCATAGCTATGCCATCCATTTTTCACCAAATCCCCTTATACCACCCACTGCGACCTGTATGCTCTAGTCGGCTGGCCCTCGCTACATATTCGTCGCCAGACCCACTGGCTCCAGTTCATCTACAACTCTATGCTAGGTAAATCTCTGCCTTATCTCAGCTGACTGGTCATGATAACAACAACCACCCGTAGCACGCGCTCCAGCAGGTATATCTCACTGGTCATCCCCAAAGCCCACACCTCCTTTGGCCATCTTTCCTTCCAGTTCTCTGGTGCCAATGACTGGAATGAATTGCAAAAAATTGCTGAAGCTGGAGACCTATATTTCCCTCACTAACTTTAAACATCAGCTATCTGAGCAGCTAACCGATCGCTGCAGCTGTACATAGCCCATCTGTAAATAGCCCACCCAATCTACCTAACTCATCCCATATTGTTTTTATGAACTTTTCTGCTCTTTTGCACACTAGTATTTCTACTTGCACATCAACATCTGCTCATCTATCACTCCAGTGTTAATTTGCTAAATTGTAATTGCTTCGCTACTATGGCCTATTTATTGCCTCACCTCCTCATGCCTTTTGAACACACTGTTTTTAGACTTTTTCCCTCTATTGTATTATTGACTGTACGTTTGTTCATTCCATGTGTAAACTCTGTTGTTTGTGTCGCACTGTTTTGCTTTATCTTGGTCAGGTTGCAGTTGCAAATGAGAACTTGTTCTCAACTGGCCTACCTAGTTAAATAAAGGTGAAATAAAAAAATTAAAAATAGTAAGGCAATGCCCCCATCCACAGGGCACAAGTGGTCACTGAATGGTTCAATGAGCATAAAAACTAACCATATGCCATGGCTGTCTCAGTCACCAGATATTTTTTTAAATTGTTTTTATTTATTTCACCTTTATTTAACCAGGAATGCTAGTTGAGAGCAAGTTCTCATTTGCAACTGCGACCTGAAGCATAGCAATTGGCTTTGGGGGTGACCAGTGAGATATACCTGCTGGAGTGCGTGCTACGAGTGGGTGCTGCTATGGTGACCAGTGAGCTAAGATAAGGCGGGGCTTTACCTATCAGGGACTTGATCCTGTAGCCAGTGGGTTTGGCGACGAGTATGAAGCGAGGGCCAACCAACGAGAGCGTTCAGGTCGCAGTGGTGGGTAGTATATGGAGCTTTGGTGATAAAACGGATGGCACTGTGATAGACTGCATCCAATTTGTTGAGTAGAGTGTTTGAGGCTATTTTATAGATGATATCGCTGAAGTCGAGGATCAGTAGGATGGTCAGTTCTACGAGGGTATGTTTGGCAGCATGAGTGAAGGATGCTTTGTTGCGATATAGGAAGCCTATTCTAGATTTAATTTTGGATTGGAGATGCTTAATGTGAGTCTGGAAGGAGAGTTTACAGTCTAACCAGACACCTAGGTATTTGTAGTTGTCCAAGTATTCTAAGTCAGAGCCGTCCAGAGTAGTGATGCTGGATGGGCGGGCAGGTGCAGGCAGTGATCGATTGAATAGCATGCATTTAGTTTTACTTGTATTTAAGAGCAATTGGAGGCCACGGAAGGAGAGTTGTATGGCATTGAAGCTTGCCTGGAGGGTTGTTAACACAGTGTCCAAAGAAGGGCCAGAAGCATACAGAATGGTGTCGTCTGCATAGAGGTGGATCAGAGAATCACCAGCAGCAAGAGCGACATCATTGATGTATACAGAGAAGAGAGTTGGCCCGAGAATTTAACCCTGTGGCACCCCCATAGAGACTGCCAGAGGTCCAGACAACAGGCCCTCCTATTTGACACACTGAACTCTATCAGAGAAGTAGTTGGTAAACCAGGCGAGGCAATCATTTGAGAAACCAAGGCTGTGGTTTCTGCCAATAAGAATGTGGTGATTGACAGAGTCGAAAGCCTTGGCCAGGTCGATGAATACGGCTGCATAGTAATGTCTCTTGTCGATGGTGGTCATGATATCGTTTAGGACCTTGAGCGTGGCTGAGGTGCACCCATAACCATCTCTGAATCCAGATTCATAGCGGAGAAGGTACGGTAGGATTCGAAATGGTCGGTAATCTGTTTGTTAACTTGTCTTTCGAAGACCTTAGACAGGGTAGGATAGATATAGGTCGGTAGCAGTTTGGGTCTAGTGTGTCACCCACTTTGAAGAGGGGGATGACCGCAGCAGCTTTCCAATCTTTGGGAATCCCAGACGATACGAAAGAGGTTGAACAGGCTAGTAATAAGGGTTGCAACAATTTTGGCAGATAATTTTAGAAAGAGAGGGTCCAGATTGTCTAGCCCGGCTGATTTGTAGAGGTCCAGATTTTGCAGCTCTTTCAGAACATCAGCTATCTGGATTTGGGTGAAGGAGAAATGGTACAGGATATCAACCCAATTGAACACTCATGGGATATTCTGGAGCGGTGCTTGAGAGAGCGTTTTCCATCAACAAAACACCAAATGATGGAAATTCTCGATGAAGAACAATGTCTCATCCCTCCAATAGAGTTCCAGACACTTGTAGAATGTATGCCAGAGTTCCAGACACTTGTAGAATGTATGCCAGAGTTCCAGACACTTGTAGAATGTATGCCAAGGTGCATTGAAGCTGTTCTGGCTCATGGTGGCCCAACACCCTATTATGTTGGTGTTTCCTTTATTTTGGCAGTTACATGTCTTCTCATTTATGCTGTATAACTGAATGTTTTTGTGGTAGTATATCTTGTACCATTATGCTATATAACTGGATGTTGTTGTAGTATATCATGTACCATTATGCTATATAACTGGATTTTGTTGTGGTAGTATAGCATATACCATTATGCAGTATAACTGGATGTTGTTGTGGTAGTATAGCATGTACTACTGCCCTGGTGTTATTTTCGGCTCGCCTACCAGCCTCGGCTGTCCTGGGAATACCGGTTCCTCCAGAAATGGCGCCTGCCTCCTCAGGCAACATGTAAGGGCCAGTCTCTTCACTATCTGATTCAGATGGAGAGGCGGGGGAGATGGAGAGGAGCTCACCCCTGTAGCCTGTCAGTCTGGTGCGGCTGGACGGATGGACGCACACACACACACAGACACACACACACACACACACACATATACACACACACACACACAATAGCCCATCTGAGATCAACGCTCTGAATAATTTAGATTGTGAGAGGAGGGGGAAGGGAGCGGTCACTATGGAGGTTTAGAATGTCATGCATGTAGAATAACTCTCAACTGGGTATGACACGTTAAAATGTATGCACATCTTGTAATACATTATACAAATACAGTTTCAGCGATTTATACTGAGTTCATAGAAGGATATCAATCAATTGAAATAAATAAATTAGGCCCTAATCTATGCATTTCACATCACTTAGCAGGGGCACAGCTGTGGGTGTGCCCACCCACTGGGGAGTTTTTCCCCACAAAAGGGCCCCTCTCAGACGTTCCCGCCAGGTGAAGAAGAGGATGTGGAAGTCCTGGGCTGGTGTGGTTACACGTGGTCTGCACTTGTGAGGCCGGTTGCCAAATTCTCTAAAATGACATTGGAGGTGGCATATGGTAGAGAAATTAACATGTCTGCTGGACATTCCTGAAGTCAGCATGCCAATTGCATGCTCCCTCAACTTGAGACATCTGTGGCATTGTGTTGTGTGACAACTTTAGTGGCCTTTTTGTTGTCCCCAGCACAAGGTGCACCTGTGTATTGATCATGCTGTTTAATCAGCTTCTTGATAAGCTGCTGCTGTCAGGTGGATGGATTTTCTTGGCAAAGGAGAAATGCTCACATGTAAACAAATTTGAGAAATAGGCTTTTTGTGCGTATTAAACATTTCTGTGATTTAAAAAAAAATGCAGCTCAGCAAAGAAAGAAACATCCCCTTTTCAGGATTTTGTCTTTCAAAGATATTTTGTAAAAATCCAAATAACTTAACAGATCTTTATTGTAAAGGGTTTAAACACTGTTTCCCATGCTTGTTCAGTGAACCATAAACAATAAATGAACATGCACCTCTGGAACGGTCGTTAAGACACTAACAGCTTACAGACAGGAGGCAATTAAGGTCACAGTTATGAAAACCTAGGACACTAAGGAGGCCTTTCTACTGACTCTGGAAAAACACCACAAGAAAGATGCTCAGGGTCTCTGCTCATCTGCGTGAACGTGCCTTAGGCATGCTGCATGCACGAGGCGTGCTGCATGCACGAGGCGTGCTGCATGCACGAGGCGTGCTGCATGCACGAGGCGTGCTGCATGCACGAGGCGTGCTGCATGCACGAGGCGTGCTGCATGCACGAGGCGTGCTGCATGCACGAGGCGTGCTGCATGCACGAGGCGTGCTGCATGCACGAGGCGTGCTGCATGCACGAGGCGCTGCGTGCCCAGGGCAATACATTGCAATGTCCGTACTGTGAGACGCCTAAGATAGCGCTACAGGGAGACCGGACAGACAGCGGATCGTCTTCGTAGTGGCAGAGGATCGGTACATCCGAGCATCACACCTGCGGGACAGGTACAGGATGGCAACAACAACTGCCTGAGTTACACCAGGAATGCACAATCCCTCCATCAGTGCTCAGACTGTCTGCAATATGCTGAGAGAGGCTGAACTGAGGGCTTGTAGGTCTGTTGTAAGGCAGGTCCTCACCAGCAACAACGTTGCCTATGGGCACAAACCCACAGTTGCTGGACCAGACAGGACTGGCAAAATGTGCTCTTCACTGACGAGTCACGGTTTTGTCTCACCAGGGGTGATGGTCGGATTTGCGTTTGTTGTCGAAGAAATGAGCGTTACACTGAGGCCTGTACTCTGGAGGTGGTGGGTCACAGCATCATCGGACTGAGCTTGTTGTCATTGCAGGTAATCTCAACGCTGTGCATTACAGGGAAGACATCCTCCTCCCTCATGTGGTACCCTTCCTGCATCCTGACATGATCCTCCAGCATGACAATGCCACCAGCTATACTGCTCATTCTGTGCGTGATTTCCTGTTCTGCCATGGCCAGCGAAGAGCCTGGATCTCAATCATATTTAGCACGTCTGGGACCTGTTGGATCGGAGGGTATAGGCTAGGGCCATTCCCCCCCAGAAATGTTTGGGTCCTTGCAGGTGCCTTGGTGGAAGAGTGGTGTAACATCTAACAGCAAGAAGTGGCAAATCTGGTGCAGTCAATGAGGAGGAGCTGGTGGCAGCAGATACTGACTGCTACTTTTGATTTTGAACTGTTTTTCGAGTGAGAGGGCCTATGTGTGTGTGTGGGCCTGAATACCAGTGCTCAAGATAAGATTAACAGAGTATGTTGAAATCTATGGGAGCGGTAGACAAATCTATAAATGAATGGAAAACATATTTTGAGCTCTAGATATGATATTGATTGTTTTCTGTAACTGGAACACGGGGTGAAAGTGAGGCTTATTTCACAACTTCACTGTGTCTATATCATGCCCCTGTTATATGAGCCTGTTGTGTTTTCAGCTGGCTTTCAAACCAGGGTAGTACAGACAGAGGATCTGTCTGTCTTTGCCTGTGTGACTGTTCTGTTCCTGCCACTTGTTTCTCTTCTTACTGTATGTCTCCATGTCAACTGGTAGAATTCACAAGGTTAATTAAGGATCCGCCCCTTTTTTTCAATTTTTGCCTAAAATGACTTTCCCAAATCCAATTGCCTGTAGTTCAGGCCTAGAAGCAAGGATATTCTTGGTACCATTTGAAATGAATCGCTTTAAAGTTTGGAAATGTGAAAGGAATGTAAGAGAATATAACACAATAGATCTGGTAAAACCATTATTTTGTATTTTTTTTTGTACCATATTTGAAATGCAAGAGAAAGGCCATAATGTATTTTTCCAGCAGTGTATGTGCAATGTTTTAGACTGATCCAATGAACCATTTGATTTCTGTATTTAAAAAAAAACAAGACTGCCCAAATGGGCCTTATTTGTTTATTAGTAACTTTTCATGTTCAAAATTGTGCACTCTCCTCAAACAATAGCACGGTATTATTTTACTGTAATAGCTACTGTAAATTGGACAGTGCAGTTAGATCATCAAGAATTTAAGCTTTCTGCCAATATTCCATATGTCCCGAGAAATGTTCTTGTTACTTAAAACCTCATGCTAATGCGATTAGCATATGTTTGCTCATCCGTCCCGTGGAAGGGACACCAATCCCAAAGAAGTTGAAGGGAGAGTCGTTGTGAAAAATTGGTAGACATGACGTGGGATTTTGTCACTTCAACTAACGTTCTCTCTCTCTCTCACTCTGTTTGCCCCATCAGTGCATGGGTTTGAGACAGAGGAGCAGTTTGAGGACTTTGTGAGGAAGGACCCTCAGTCTCGGAAGGTTCTGGCTGCTGTGGTGTTTGAGCACTCCTTCACTCACGATGATGAGCCACTGCCCCAACAGGTTGGTTTAATAGTGTATTCATATAGCTTGTATTGCACTTAGGGCTGACCCCAATTAGTCGCCTGGTCGATTGTTTGGTCGATAGGCTGTTGATCGTCCGAGGTTTTCATTTTTTGTCGAGCAGTAGCAAATATATATGCCTTTGGACAGTATTCAGACCCCTTGACTTTTTCCACATTTTGTTACATTACAGCCTTATTTTGAAGTGCATTAAAAAAAAATCCAATCTACAGACAATACCCCATAATGACAGTGAAAATAGGTTTTTAGACTTTTGCAACTGTAATTAAAAATAAAAAAACAGAAATACCTTATTTACATAAGTATTCAGACCCTTTGCTATGAGACTCAAAATTTAGCTCAGGTACATCCTGTTTCTACAACTTGATTGGAGTCCACCTGTGGTAGATTCAATTGATTGGACATAATTTGGAAGGGCACACACCTGTCTACAGTGGGGCAAAAAAGTATTTAGTCAGCCACCAATTGTGCAAGTTCTCCCACTTAAAAAGATGAGAGGCCTGTAATTTTCATCATAGTTACACTTCAACTATGACAGACAAAATGAGGAAAAAAGAAAATCAATCAAATACATTTTTAATGAATTTATTTGCAAATTATGGTGCCACCAGAGACTCTGGGTTCGCACCCAGGCTCTGTCGCAGCCGGCTGCGACCGGGAGGTAATTCACAGAAATGCATAACAAACAATAGATATGTTTACAAGGAAATGATACGAGAATGTGCCCTAGTGGGCTAAACTGGCATGGCGGCTTGTTAGAGTGGGGGATCAGCTGAGGAGACACTACAGAGTTGAATATTATAACAATTGAAATGCTAATCCTTTGCACATGAACACTCACTTATTCGGTAACAATTGCAATCAATATATATATTTTCGCTCAGTGTGTCGTCGGGATCTCTGTTGGAAAGTTAGTTTCAGTTGGAGAGTCTGTCCGCCTCTCTCTCTCTCTCTCTCTCTCTCTCTCTCTCGTGGTTAGAATGAATGTCACTCTGAACTATTCATTCATGTCGTTATAGAATAGATGTTTTGGCGTGTTCAATGATAGCGAATTCCTAGCTGCAGACTAGTAATTAATATCAAAGACTTGTTCTTATTCTGTCGGTATCGATAGTCTAAGAGTTTAACCACGTGGGATGGTTAAAAAGATTCAGCCATCTACTAAAACGTGGTAAGCTGGTCTGCAACCTTTAGCCATCTCGTAGTTGAGATAAGCTCGGTCTCCTCTCAAACCTTGGCCCTCTCGTTATAGAGGTAAGCTGGTCTGGCGATAGAAAACCCGGGTGAGGGATTTATACGGAAGAGCAGAAATGGGCCTGTCCCATGACGCCAGACCATAACTGTGCTCATGGGCGGTCCTCTGATTTAGTTAAACTCCAAAGGGAATTGGAGTTTCCTTCATTAAACAGTCCAAATTCACATTACACAATTTCACAAACATTTCCATCCTCACTCATTCATTTTATACAACAATTAAATGTAAGCCTCATAACTGAGGCTATTTTATAAACAGCGTTATGGTAATGTGGCCATATTGTCTTTCATGAGTTTCACAAAATTGTACCAAACGCACCAGTTCGTAGTTGGATTCTTCACCGATCTTTCATACCTTCTCCAGAACACAAATTTCGTTCGGTTCTCCAGTTCTGTGAGGTGGAAGAAATTCCTTTGTTCTCTCTGACACTCACTCTCTCTCGATACTGTGGCCATGAGGAGATAATCTCCTCCAGGAATTTACAACCTGCGGTTGCAGCAGCCTGAGTGGAGGAGACAGAGAGCGGGGGATGGTGCTCGCTATACCCAAAGAGGGCAACGTCATGACACACTGTAGACCCAAACTGCTACCGAACTATATCTATCCTACCCTGCCTTTCTAAGGTCTTCGAAAGCCAAGTTAACAAACAGATCACAGACCATTTCGAATCCCACCGTACCTTCTCCGCTATGTAATCTGGTTTCCAAGCTGGTCATGGGTGCACCTCAGCCACGCTCAAGGTCCTAAACGATATCATAACCACCGTTGATAAGAGACAATACTGTGCAGCTGTATTCATCGACCTGGCCAAGGCTTTCGACTCCGTCAATCTCCACATTCTTATTGGCAGACTCAATATCCTTGGTTTCTCAAATGACTGTCTAGCCTGGTTCACCAACTACTTCTCAGATAGAGTTCAGTGTGTCAAATTTAAGGGCCTGTTGTCTGGAGACTGCCACAGGGTTCAAACCTCGGGCCGACTCTTTTCTCTGTATACATCAGTGATGTCGCTCTTGCTGCTGGTGATTCTCTGATCCACCTCTACGCAGACGACATCATTCTGTATGCTTCTGGCCCTTCTTTGGACACTGTGTTAACAACCCTCCAGGCAAGCTTCAATGCCATACAACTCTCCTTCAGTGGCCTCCAATTGCTCTTAAATACAAGTAAAACTAAATGCATGCTATTCAACCGATCGCTGCCCACACCCGCCCGCCCGTCCAGCATCACTACTCTGGACGGTTCTGACTTAGAATATGTGAACAACTACAAATACCTAGGTGTCTGGCTAGACTGTAAACTCTCCTTCCAGACTCACATTAAGCATCTGGGGCGGCAGGGTAGCCTAGTGGTTAGAGTGTTGGACTAGTAACCGGAAGGTTGCAAGTTCAAACCCCCGAGCTGACAAGGTACAAATCTTAACAGGCAGTTAACCCAATGTTCCTAGGCCGTCATTGAAAATAAGAATTTGTTCTGACCTGACTGAATAAATCTCCAATCCAAAATAAAATCTAGAATCGGCATCCTATTTCGCAAACAAAGCATCCTTCACTCTTACTTCCAAACATATCTTCGTGACCATCCTACCGATCCTTGACTTCGGCGATGTCATTTACAAGATAGCCTCCAACACTCTACTCAGCAAATTGGATGCAGTCTATCACAGTGCCATCCGTTTTGTCACCAAAGCCCCCTATACCACCCACCACTGCGACCTGTATGCTCTCGTTGGCTGGCCCTCGCTTCATATTCGTCGCCAAACCTACTGGCTACATGTCATTTGCTATGCCTTATCTCAGCTCACTGGTCACCATAGCAACACCCACCCGTAGCACACGCTCCAGAAGGTATATTTCACTGGTCACCCCTAAGCCAATTCCTCTTCGGCCACCTTTCCTTCCAGTTCTCTGCTGCCAATGACTGGAATAAACTGCAAAAATCACTGAAGCTGGAGACTCATAACTTCCTCACTAGCTTTAAGCACCAGCTGTCAGAGCAGCTCACAGATCACTGCACCTGTACATAGCCCATCTGTGAATAGCCTAACCATCTACCTCATCCCCATACTGTTATTTATTTTATTTATTTTGCTCCTTTGCACCGCAGTATCTCTACTTGCACATTCATCTTCTGCACATCTATCACTCCAGTGTTTAATTGCTATATTGTAATTATATTGCCACTATGGCCTATTTATTGCCTTACTTCTCTTCTCTTACCTCATTTGCACACACTGTATATAGACTTTTTCTATTGTATTATTGACTGTATGCTTGTTTTGTTTATTCCATGTGTAACTCTGTTATTGTTTGTGTCGCACTGCTATGCTTTATCTTGGCCAGGTCGCAGTTGTAAATGAGAACTTATTCTCAACTGGCCTACCTGGTTAAATAAAGGTGAAATAAAAAATAAATAACAGTATGTGTGTGACCAGTCAGCTTCACTGTACTTTAACCTAGGTTGAGCACATTTTAAAATGGCCAAAAGCGGGACAATGGTATGATTTTTATGGGACATTCGTGGGACAGTGTAGCCTACACCTGAATCATTTTTCCACATACAGGCACACACATCTCCCTACCGCAGCACCGAGTGAACTAATTGAAGTGTACCTTGCATACACTTTTTTCCTCACACAAAATTCTGGCTATATTTTGCCAGGGAATCATTGCTGGTTTGTCTTAGGAAATGTTTAACAGTTAGGAAGAGAGACTTTTAAAACGGTATTGAATGAAGTAGCAGCAAATATGTTGAATGAGCAACTAATGAGCATGGACAGCCTCACAAGTTTGCCAAAATGACCTTATATCTTTGTCTAATATGACTATTTACTGACATTAGTAGCTCTTTGTTACACACAATTTTTGTTAGTAGCTAATTAACAGTCCTCCAAGTTTAGCTGGAATTTAGCCCGAAAGGTTTTGACAAATGTGATTGGTTGATGATATGACATTGGCCTATGTCTCTTCTTGTGTTGCGCATAATATCAGATCTCAACAACGATTGGAGAAGTGTTTAACATCACCAGCACCACATCCTTGATATTTATCTTGTTGTAAGCTCAACGTGACTTCAAACAAGACCGGTTGGAATGTCACTTCTCAGCAAATGAATAGGAAGTCTGACTGAAATACAAGACAAATGTACCTTTTTTCTAAATTAGTGATGTTTTCATTTGTTGGTAAAATGCGGGACATGATTGTTTGGTTGTGGGACGAAAGGCCAAAATGCAGGACTGTCCCGCACAATCTGGGACATGTGGTCACCCTAATTGAACCTTGAACCCTGAATCAGCTCTTTGCTTACATATGAAAGCATCTGGTTCTCACTGATGGTATTATTGTCCCTCATTCAAATACAATATTCCTGGAGTCACCTGCAGTCCAGCCAAATCCTTGACATGCTAACCTTTAACCACACTTTATTTCCTCCTGGTTTGAGGCTATACAGAACGTTTGCATCTGAGGATGCTCTTGAGCCAAAAGGGTTTGCCTATAGAGACAAATATTCTACAGAAATGACCTAATTGGACAGAAAGCGGCAGACCTCGACACACCAAAAGCTAAAGCTCCACAGTGTTTTTTTAACCTGTGCAGCGGGAATGACCTGCTGGATGGAAGTCAGGAAAAAGAGACGAGAATTCCCTGGTTGGGTTGATGGACACCATCCTCCCTATGGAGATTTAACTCTGTCACCCTCTCCCTGTGTCAGTGGAATGTGTTGGTGATTAGGTGTGTGTTGGGCAGAGAGGTCTGACTGAGGTCTGAAAGTCAATATATATATATAAAAAATAAAATAAAAAAGTGTTCTTAAGGGGGTGTGTTTTAATTTATTTATTTTTTTACCCTGGATCAAAATATATATATATATATATATATAATCTGATCTGATCTTTCACATCTACAAAAAGAAAATACACTCTTCCAGTTGTTCATAATCTTTCTCTCTTTTACTCTTTATTTCTTTCCCTCCCTTCTCTCCTATCCCCTACAGGTCAGCTACCACCTGCGGTTCAGCTTTAGTCCCCGTAATGCCCCGGCCAAGGAGAAGTCTGAGCTAAACATCAACAATGACTTTGACTGGCACACCCTCAACTTGTTCCCCCTCTTCCAACTGCCCGGGCCCAGGGAGCAGTACGACCTCCAGGGGGGCACGCCTGGTGAGCCTGTACCCTAATTGTAAACCCTAAACTTAACCCTTAAGCTTAACATAGCCTTTGTACTCGTGAGGGTGTGGGTAATGTCCCCACAATGGAGAATGTTCCTTGTTTTACTATCCTTGATGGGACTTTGAGGGATTTCCACCACCCGTGAGAATAATTATATACACACACACACTCACACACAGTGGGACATAAAAAGTATTTAGTCAGCCACCAATTGTGCAAGTTATCCCACTTAAAAAGATGAGAGAGGCCTGTAATTGTCATCATAGGTACACTTCAACTATGACAGACAAAATGAGAATTTTTTTTTTTCTCCAGAAAAACACATTGTAGGGTTTTTTATGAATTTATTTGCAAGTTATGGTGGAAAACTTTTGTTATTGACCAAATACTTATTTATCTTAATACTTTGTTATATACCCTTTGTTGGCAATGACAGAGGTCAAATGTTTTCAAGGTTTTTACACACTGTTGCTAGTATTTTGGCCCATTCCACCATGCAGATCTCCTCTAGAGCAGTGACGTTTTGGGGCTGTTGCTGGGCAACACGGACTTTCAACTCCCTCCAAAGATTTTCTATGGGGTTGAGATCTGGAGACTGGCTAGGCCACTCCAGGACCTTGAAATTCTTCTTACGAAGCCACTCCTTCGTTGCCCGGGCGGTGTGTTTGGGATCATTGTCATGCTGAAAGACCCAGCCACGTTTAATCTTCAATGCCCTTGCTGATGGAAGGAGGTTTTCACTCAAAATCTCACGATACATGGCCCCATTCATTCTTTCCTTTACACGGATCAGTCGGCCCAAAGCATGATGTTTCCACCCCCATGCTTCACAGTAGGTATGGTGTTCTTTGGATGCAACTCGGCATTCTTTGTCCTCCAAACACGACGAGTTTAGTTTTTACCAAAAAGTTCTAGTTTGGTTTCATCTGACCATATGACATTCTCCCGATCTTCTTCTGGATCATCCAAATGCTCTCTAGCAAACTTCAGATGGGCCTGGACATGTACTGGCTTAAGCAGGGGGACACGTCTGGCACTGCAGGATTTGAGTCCCTGGCGGCGTAGTGTGTTACTAATGGTAGGCTTTGTTACTTTGGTCCCAGCTCTCTGCAGGTCATTCACTAGGTCCCCCCCCGTGTGGTTCTGGGATTTTTGCTCACCGTTCTTGTGATCATTTTGACCCCACGGGGTGAGATCTTGCGTGGAGCCCCAGATCGAGGGAGATTATCAGTGGTCTTGTATGTCTTCCATTTCCTAATAATTGCTCGCACAGTTGATTTCTTCAAACCAAGCTGCTTACCTATTGCAGATTCAGTCTTCCCAGCCTGGTGCAGGTCTACAATTTTGTTTCTGGTGTCCTTTGACAGCTCTTTGGTCTTGGCCATAGTGGAGTTTGGAGTGTGACTGAGGTTGTTGACAGGTGTCTTTTATACTGATAACAGGTGCCATTAATACAGGTAACGAGTGGAGGACAGAGGAGCCTCTTAAAAAAGTTACAGGTCTGTGAGAGCCAGAAATCTTGCTTGTTTGTAGGTGACCAAATACTTATTTTCCATCATAATTTGCAAATAAATTCATAAAAAATCCTACAATGTGATTTTCTGGATTTTTTTTAAAGTGGGAGAACTTGCACAATTGGTGGCTGACTAAATACGTTTTTTTGCCCCACTGTGTGTATACACACACACACACACACACACACACACACACACACACACACACACACACACACACACACACACACACACACACACACACACACACAGTCCCAGGCTTCATACGTTTGTGTTTGCCTGTTCATATTGCCTGTGTACATGTTAAGACAGATTACTGCTAAGACAGACAGAGCGAAGAGAGAGTGAGGGAAAGTGTTGAAAGACGAGGGTGGTGAGGGCGGGGGGAAGACGTGAAATGGGAATGATAAATTCAGAGCGGGTCAGAGGGAATTGGAGAGAAGGGTATCAAAGTATTTTTATGGGTGACCGTCCATTCCAATCATTTCTGTAATAAAAATATTTTGCCTTGACAATCCTGATTATTTGACAGGGCAGAGGAGCAATATAATATTTAAAACATAAGTACACCATTATACACTCACTGGATGAGAACTCCAGGGTTGTGTTCATTAGGCACCAAACGGACTGAAACAGGGAGGAACTATCTGGACTGGTCCAATAAATACTCCTTTTTGTGTTCCGTTGCAAAACATATTCAGTTGCGTGCCCAAATGAACACCACCCTGATCTGTCATCCATGTTGGTTAATCAGACATTATTGACAGTGAATCTTTTCAAGCATAAACACAGTAAATATAGTAAACAAACACCAAGTGTTTCTGCAGGCTCCTTCGGGAACAGTGGATCAGAGCCAGATACGAGAGGAAGGAGTTTGTGTGTGTGGAGAGACCGTAGCTGTCTGAAGTAGAGGTCGACTGATTATGATTTTTCAACGCCGATACCGATTATTGGAGGACCAAAAAAGCCGGTACCGATTTAATCGGCCAATTTAATAAATAAATAAATACATAAAAAAAAACATATTTGAAATAATGACAATTACAACAATACTGAATTAACACTTATTTTAACTTAAAACATCAATAAAATCAATTTAGGCTCAAGTAGATAATGAAACATGTTCAATCAAACAAAGTGTTGGAGAAGAAAGTAAAAGTGCAATATGTGCTATGTAAGAAAGCTAACGTTTCAGTTCCTTGCTCAGAACATGAGAACATATGAAAGCTGGTGGTTCCTTTTAACATGAGTCTTCAATATTCCCAGGTAAGAAGTTTTAGGTTGTAGTTATTATAGGAATTATAGGACTATTTCTCTCTATACCATTTGTATTTCATTAACCTTTGATTATTGGATGTTCTTATTGGCACTTTAGCATTGCCAGTGTAACAGTATAGCTTCCGTCCCTCTCCTCGCTCCTCCCTGGGCTCAAACCAGCAACACAACGACAACAGCCACCACATCGAAGCAGTGTTACCCATGCAGAGCAAGGGAAACAACCACCCCAAAGCTCAGAGCGAGTGAAGTTTGAAACGTTATTAGCGCGCGCTAACTAGCCAGCCATTTCACTTTGGTCACACCAGCCTCATCTCGGGAGTTGATAGGCTTGAAGTCATAAACAGCGCAATGCTTGACGCACAACGAAGAGCTGCTGGCAAAACGCACGAAAGTGCTGTTTGAATGAATGTTTACGCGCCTGCTTCTGCCTACCACCGCTCAGTCAGATACTTGTATGCTTGTATGCTCAGTCAGATTATATGCAACAAAGGACACGCTAGACAATATCTAGTAATATCATCAACCATGTGTTGTTAACTAGTGATTATGATTGATTGTTTTTTATAAGATAAGTTTAATGCTAGCTAGCAACTTACCTTGGCCTACTGCATTTGCATAACAGGCAGTCTCCTTGTGGAGTGCAACGAGAGAAATGCATGTTGTAATTGCTTTGGACTAGTTAACTGTAAGGTTGCAAGATTGGATCCCCCGAGCTGACAAGGTGAAAATCTGTCTTTCTGCCCCTGAACGAGGCAGTTAACCCACCATTCCTAGGCCGTCATTGAACATCAGAATGTGTTCTTAACTGACTTGCCTAGTTAAATAAAGATTGAATGTTTATGTAATAATAAAAAATCGGCAAATCGGCGCCCAAAAATATTGAGTTCCGATTGTTATGTAAACTTGAAATCGGCCCTAAATAAGCGGCCATTCCGATTAATCCGTCGACCTTTAGTCTGAAGCATGACAAACACTTATTTTTATTAAACGCAACTCTACTTTGCATGAAAGTGACCCCTAAGTGGCATATACAATATAACATATAAACCTGTACTCCTTCACAGGAGGGTTTAACCAACTGCTGCAGTCAGGTGCACTGTTATTATCTCGTGTTCACAGATCACACACTCGATGGGAGAGCTTTAGCTATTTGCACAGCCCCTTGAAAGATTCTCTTTCTCTCTGATAAATGGTGACGGCTCAGATATTTTAAAAATATTTTCCAGAATATATCCAGAAACGATGGTGGTGGTGGTTGCGTAACAAGTCGTGTATTAAATTGAGAATAGGATGTTGTTGAGATTTGCCCCATCTCTTTGCTCATGGCTCCAGATCCTCCATCTTAGACCCTGCCCTTTTGATTCCCTTCCTCCTTCCTCTTTGAAGCTATGTCAATATTCTGACTCTCAAAAGAGGAAGAGATGATGAACGAGTGACGAGAACAGAGGAAAAATGGCGTTCTGGTGTTCTCTACTGAGCCAGACCTTTGATCTCAAATTAAGTGGCTGTGTTAATGTGTCTCTAATGGGAGATATCAGGGTCATATTTATTAAAGCACACAATGGAAAACATTTACGGAAATGTTTCGGTGTTAAAAAAAAATTGGTGCCAAATGAATATGGCCCAAGGCTCGCCTAGAGGACAGTAACCACAAAGAGTTTCAAGTCAGAATTCATGAATTTTAAATATGGATTAAAATGTAAAAGTGTTCATCATTACTGAGGCCTACCTCCTGCCTCTTTAAGCCGTCTATCCCTTCATCAGTTCAGATTATTCAGTGAGTAGCTGTTGTCAACATTTTCAGATCAGAATATGTTAAAATGAACTTCTGGTGGGGTTAAGGAATGATCTGGTAAAAAGGTCAGAATGAGTCCTCATTTCCTGTTTATCTCCATGGTAATGGAAGAGTGTCATACTTAGAACCAGACGTTTTTTTCCCACCAGTATACAGTATGACATGAACAGGAAAAACAATGGGCCCAAGGTATAGATGCCGAGAATGGACCCTAGTAAGATGGCGCCGGAGAATGTAGGCAGATGTTTTACGTGGCCCCAGCCGATATTTTTTTGTTTGTTGTTTATTTGCGTTGTTTGTAACAAATTGTTTTACTTATTTTGTACATAATGTTGCCGCTACCGTCTCTTATGACCGAAAATAACTTCTAGACCACAGGACTGCGATTACTCACCACGGACTAGCAGAATCCTTTTTTTCCTTTCATGACTCTGACGAGCCTGACGCAAAGAATATACTGCTTCCTCGGGAACAGGCCCCGATCCCCGTGATCTGCGTGAAGAGGAGGCGTAGAATTAGGGGCCGAAGGTCTGGCTGCCATCTGAGAATTTGTAGGCGATTGAAGAAACACCCACTCCCCTCCACTCTGCTCGCAAACGTGCAATCTTTGGAGAATAAAATCGCAGAGTTACGGGGAAGATTAAACTGCCAACTACCAAAAACTGTAACATCTTATGCTTCACGGAGTTGTGGCTGAATGACGACAATATTATCATACAGCTGGCTGGTTATACGATGTACCGGCAGGATAGAACATAGGCGTCTGGTAAGACAAGGGGCGGCGGTCTATGTATTTTTGTAAACAACAGCCGGTGCATGATATCTAAGGAAGTCTCGAGCTATTGTTCGCCTGAGAGTTTTCATCTGTATTCTTTGTAGCTGTTTACATACCACCACAGACTGATGCTGGCACTAACACTGAACTGAATGAGCTGTATTCCGCCATAAGCAAACGGGAAAACATGACTTGGGTTTCACAGACTAACATTGTCAGGAGACTTATTAAAGAACCTCCCTAGGCTGTAGCACATGTTTGTGCTGATCCATGGGTAGGAGTGCACAAGGGCCCACATTGTGAGAATTGGGTTGTAGTTATTCTAACATAACCCGGTTCCTCTCCGTAGGTTACTTCCGCGAGGGCTTCCTGGCAGTGCAGCATGCGGTCAACAAGGCCATCATGCGTTCCTATAACAGCACAGGAGCAGCCTGGCTCCTCTCCCACACCCGGGTGGTCCTCCGCCGATTCCCCTTCCCGCCGTTCATCTACGACGTGTTCATCCTGGCCATCCAGAACCAGCTGCCCCTCCTCCTGGTGCTGAGCCTCACCTATACCTCTCTGAACATCGTGAGGGCCGTGGTGCAGGAGAAGGAGAGGAAGCTCAAGGTGGGTGAGGTGGTGGATTACCTGTCAGTCAAACAAACGGTCCATCTCACTCTACTTACTCTCTACAGGAGTACATGCGGATGATGGGCCTCAGTAACTGGCTGCACTGGACGGCCTGGTTCCTCATGTTCTTCCTCTTCCTCGCCATCTCCATGTTCTTCGTCACGCTGCTCTTCTGCATCAAGGTGAGTTTGCACTTTACATAACTGTTATGTTATAAAACACAAACAAAAACACTTAACTAGTCTTTTCTTTCTATTGCTTTGAGGAGGGGAATTATTTTTCATTCAGTGTGTTTAGTATTCATGATGATAATGATCTTTCCTGTCCTGGCCCTTTCTAGGTGAGCCCTAATGGAGCTGTGTTGACCTATAGTGACCCCACCCTGGTCTTTGTCTTCCTGCTTGTCTTTGCCGTGGCAACCATCAACTTCAGCTTCATGATCAGTGCCTTCTTCTCAAGAGGTGTGTGTGTGTGTGTGTTTCAAGAGTTTGTTTGTGTGTGTCTCAAAATGTCTGTCCGACCTTCCATCTGTCTGTTTATTCATGGATTTCTAAAACCTCTGTCTCAAAATGTCTGTCCGACCTTCCATCTGTCTGTTTATTCATGGTTTTCTAAAACCTCAGCCGTCCTGTGCTATCTGAGAGATGCTCCATTGTGTATAGTATGTTCTGTTACAGTTGAAGTTGGAAGTTTACATACACTTAGGTTGGAGTCATTAAAACGTGTTTTTCACCCACTCCTCACATTTCTTGTTAACAAACTATAGTTTTGGCAAGTCGGTTAGGACATCTACTTTGTGCATGACAAGTAGTTTTTGAACAATTGTTTACATAAAGATTATTTCACTTGTAATTCACTGCATCACAATTCCAGTGGATCGGAAGTTTACATACACGAAGTTGACTGTGCCTTTAAACAGCTTGGAAAATTCCAGAAAATGATGTCATGCTTTAGAAGCTTCTGATAGGCTAATTTACATAATTTGAGTCAATTTGAGGTGTACCTGTGGATGTATTTCAAGGCCTACCTTCAAACTCAGTGCCTCTTTGCTTGACATCATGGGAAAATCAAAAGAAATCAGCCAAGAAAAATAATTGTAGACCTCCACAAGTCTGGTTCATCCTTTGGAGCAATTTCCAAATGCCTGAAGGTACCACGTTCATCTGTACAAACAATAGTACGTAAGTATAAACACCATGGGACCACGCAGCCGTCATACCGCTCAGGAAGGAGACGCATTCTGTCTCCTAGAGATTAACGTAATTTGGTGCGAAAAGTGCAAATCAGTCCCAGAACAACAGCAAAGGACCTTGTGAAGATGCTGGAGGAAACGGGTACAAAAGTATCTATATCCAAAGTAAAATATCGACAACCTGAAAGGCCACTCAGCAAGGAAGAAGCCACTGCTCCAAAACCGCCATAAAAAAGCAAGACTACGGTTTGCAACTGCACATGGGGAGAATGATCATACTTTTTGCAGATGTCCTCTGGTCTGATGAAACAAAAATAGAACTGTTTGGCCATAATGACCATCGTTATATTTGGAGGAAAAAGGGGGAAGCTTGCATGCAGAAGAACACCATCCTTACCGCGAAGCACGGGGGTGGCAGCATCATGTTATGGGGGTGCTTTGCTGTAGGAGTGTCTGGTGCACTTCACAAAATAGATGGCATCATGAGGTAGGAAAATTCTGTGGATATATGGAAGCAACATCTCAAGACATCAGTTACAACTTGGTCGCAAATGGGTCTTTCAAATGGACAATGACCCCAAGCATACTTCCAAAGTTGTGGCAAAATGGCTTAAGAACAACAAAGTCAAGGTATTGGAGTGGCCATCACAAAGCCCTGACCCCAATCCCATAGAAAATTTGTGGGCAGAGCTGAAAAAGCGTGTGTGAGCAAGGAGGCCTACATACCTGACTCAGTTACACCAGCTCTGTCAGGAGGAATGGGCCAAAATTCTTATTATGGGAAGCTTGTGGAAGGCTACCCAAAACGTTTGACCCAAATTAAACAATTTAAAGTCAGTGCTACCAAATACTAATTGAGTGTATGTGAACTTCTGACCCACTGGGAATGTGATGAAAGAAATAAAAGCTGAAATCATTCTCTCTACTATTATTCTGACATTTCACATTCTTAAAATATATTGTTGATCCTAACTGAACTAAAACAGGGAATTTCTACTAGGATTAAATGTCAGGAAATGTGAAACTGAGTTTAAATGTATTTGTCTAAGGTGTATGTAAACTTCCGACTTCAACCGTAAATGTAGTGTAGATCATATTATTTGACTCTCCTGAGGTTGTTTCGTCTTTCCTCTGAGTGAACAGCAGTAAACCAGCACCATCAGTCATTGGAGCCTGGAAGATGGGCAATCAAATGTCTATTCAGCCTCATGGAATAATTAAACAGTCACTCAATGTGACAAACTGGAACAAAGGGAGAGGAGATGTGGTGAAAAACCTGTATGTCTACATGTTTATGTTTAGCAGCCAATACACATGCTTGGGAGGTTTAGAATAATCAATTGTTTATGTTCTAATCGAATGCGATTGATGCTATATGATACATTACATTTCCAGCTCTACACATCCTGGGTGTTGAGCTATTAATCTCGGCACAATGCAGATGTTGCTCTTTTATCCCCGCTGGTGTGGTCAGAGTTGTGCTGTACTGGAAAGATGACTTGTGAAGTTCGCAAAAAATAATGTCAACTAGTCTCTGGACTGACTTTACAGAGGTTTTGTGGTTGTTCTGTTCACCGTTGTCAGGGTTATGTTCAGAAAGGCACACTGTAGAAAAAAAGTTTCAAAACGTAAAACAAAAATAAGCGTTTCTTATTGGACAAGTTCAGAGGGTACGTCCTCATTTCACTCAGTTTCGGAAGGTTTTCTTGGTTTGTGCGGACTGAACATGACCGAGGATTAAAGCACAGCCAATCACACACAGCCAATCACACACAGCCAATCTCACACAGGCTACTTTGGTTATTGCTAATATCATACCCTCACACAAAAAGGTAATGGTGATTTATTAAATGGCCTTCAGTTGATGATGCTTGATAGTCCTTTATCATTTCTCTTTCACAATTTCTTTCTTCTATACTTCCATATCTTTTCAAACAAAAAAGTCCAGTCCAATTTCTCCAAATCGTTCCTCAACAAAAGAGTGCAGATGGAGATTAAAATGATCTGTGATTGTGTTCAAGACCAATTTGGACTCTGGTGTAATCAGACAAGCTGTTATTTACTCCCAGCAGCCATACAATTTCTGTCAGGTTTTGGCTTGTAAAAGAGTAGCTGAAAGCTTAGCAAATTAAAACGTTGAAATTGCGTCTGATTACGGTGTGCAAGATATATTTTCTCCTGATTCTTTTTTTTTTTTTTACATTATTGGTTGGGTGTGTGACATACAGTATGATGTCATTATTAGAGTAGGGCGAGAAAGGGCTTTTAGCTGGCCTCAGCTGTGCCTGGCCCCTAGTCACAACAGGACCCCTCTCCAGGTGGCCTTCCGCTGCCTGAAACTCTGACCTCCTGCAGTGTTAGGTGAGTGGGTACTCACATTCAGATCTGAACTGCAGAGTTAGGTGAGTGGGTATTCCCATTGACGGGCTCCTTGGCGTGACTCTGCAAAGGGGGCTTCATTTAAATTCAGGAAGCAAACTGAAACATAATTTCTTCATTGCTTTTTGCTTCTTGCTGGTAGTAATGGAGGAATCAGCCAGGCCTGAATGTTGGGGTCCACTGGGGACTGGATCAGGGGCTGATGTGGATGGAGAGCCCCTTTGTGGGCTTTGGAGTCAGGTTTTTAGTGTCTTGTGTCTAGAGATGAGGCATTTCTTAATTTGTCTTTATTTCTCCCTGTCTCTCTCTCAATTCAATTTCAGTTTAAGGGGCTTTATTGGCATGGGAACATATGCTTGCATTGCCAAAGAAAGTGAAATAAATTATAAACAAAGTATTTACTGTAAACATTACACTTACAAAAGTTCAAAAATAATAGTTTTGTATGAAATGTCTTATGTCTATATACAGTGTTGTGAGGTGCAAACGGTTAAAGAACAAAAGGGAAAATAAATCAACATAAATATGGGTTGTATTTACAATGGTGTTTGTTCTTCCCCCTTGTGGCAACAGGTCACAAATCTTGCTGCTGTGATGGCACACTGGAATTTCACCAGATCAATATGGGAGATTATCAACATTGGATTTGTTTACAAATTCTTTGGGTCTGTGTAATCTGAGGAAAATGTCTGTCTCACACTCTCTATCGCCTTTATTTCTATTGTTTTACCACTCCCCCATTTCTCAGGAAAAGGTAGAGTAGCTCATCCTCTTCTCTCTCCACCTCTCCTCATTCTTTCTCCCTCTCCTGCTGTCAGGTAGCACCTGGCCTCTCTGGGGACTGAATTATTAATGTCCCTTGGAGGGAAAGCAGGTGGAATTTTCTGTGAGTAATGTTTCTTGCGTTCTTTCTCTCTCTCCCCCCTCTCTCTCCCCCTCTCTCTCTCTCTCCCCTCTCTCTCCCCCTCTCTCTCTCTCCGTCACTCTCTCTCAATGTGTGCTAGTCTGAAAGGAATGCAGGTTGAAGGAATCGCAAATACAGATAGCCTATCTCTTGTTCAACAGACAGGCACAGAATAACTATTTTAAGATTACTCTTCGACTCAGGCATTGCACACACAGGACCAATGAGTCCCCTGCGCTAACAACCTCTTCCTTGCCCAGAGTTGTCTTCTATGTAATTACCGATAGAGATGAAAGGAGTTGATTGGTGAACAGAGGCTGAATACTGCCTTAACCTCCTCCATCCTACATACAGACTTTTCTAAGCATTGCAGACCATTCGTATACAGACCTTCTCAAGGCTGTGCCTATGGGGTCATTAGAGTAATTGCCTGGATATCGGTGAAGCTGAAGAGAAGTGTTCATTCACACCTTGTGTTCCCGTCATCACATCCATCATGCTTCTCACACCTCTTTGTGTACATCGGTTCATCAAGGTGTGTGCGCGCCGAGATATGTTGCCTTTCACAAGGACGACTAGGGTGACAGGAACTATAAAAGCCACAAGTACAACATACTTTGTTATTCATAAAGTGTTGAGTATTTTCCATAGACTGTCTTTTGTATTTGGTATCCATTTTGCATCTACACCGTGTCGTGTCTGGACTATCATTACATGTGAAAACTTATTTATATCAAATCAGTTCTCTAGGTTTAATTATTAATTAACAAGGAAGTCGGGGCACCACAGAAAATGTTGATTTACAGAGTTATAATTTTTCAAATATAACTCTTCAGATATTTTAATGTGATCAATTACTGTCTTCTATTAATTAATTGTTATTATTACCTCATCAGTTCTCATTACTGAATGTCGCAAACCCATGGATATCTGCACTAACCCTAAGTCAGGAATCAGCTATATATATATATATATATTATTTATTTATTTACTAACTAACTAAATAATCACACAGAATTACATAACAAACAAACAGTAGATATTTGGGTTACTATATGATACAAAGAAAAAGTCCAGAGCGGACAAAGCCAATATGATGGCTTGGTAAACAAAGGAAAGAGGTGGGGACTCAGAGAGCGGAAGAGACAAAATGGATTCACTACACACAGTGGATAATTATATTCACTGAAATGCTAATCCTTTGCACATGAATGTCTGCTCATTCGAGAATAATTGCAATGTATATATTTATGCCCCTATGTCATAGTTGTCTTCTACGTTGGAATCGCCTGTCTATCTGCTAGAGAGTCAGTTCATCAGCGAGTCTCTGTTTAACTTCCCCAGAAGTCACCATGTCTTTCGTGGTTGTAGGTGGTTAGAATGGATACTTCAGAGTACCATTTGGAAATGTTCTCATAGATGCTTTGGCGGGTGTCGGTATTCTCGTTCTAGACTTACGTAATTTCTAACTGCAGACTAGTAATTATGCGTCTAAGATTTACTCTTATTCTGTAGTGATCGATAGTCTGAGTTGAACCATTTCCAGCCATATAACTAAAACTACAGCGGTATGGTCGATAGAATTGTAGCCATTCCAACACATTGTCAGCCGCAAGTGGCTTTTCACAGGGCCTATGTCCCGGCGTTCTGACTTAATGTATATTTTGTAGGAAGTGGGTTTTATACTCTGTGGGAAAAGGGGCGGTTCTATGACGCCTGATGCAATGTCTGGGCTCACTGGGGTGTGGCCACTGACTAGTTAAATCTTTTAACTAAACTGTTCAACTGTTCTGCCTGCGGCTATGGAATCCTGACCTGTTCACCGGACGTGTTACCTGTCCCAGACCTGCTGTTTTCAACTCTAGAGACAGCAGGAGCGGTAGAGACACTCTGAATGATTGGCTATAAAAAGCCAACTGACATTTACTCCTGAGGTGCTGACTTGTTGCACCCTCTACAACCACTGTGATTACTATTATTTGACCCTGCTGGTCATCTATGAACATTTGAACATCTTGGCCATGTTCTGTTATAATCTCCACCTGGCACAGCCAGAAGAGGACTGGCCACCCCTCATAGCCTGGTTCCTCTCTAGGTTTCTTCCTAGCCACCGTGCTTCTACACCTGCATTGCTTACTGTTTGGGGTTTTAGGATGGGTTTCTGTACAGCACTTTGAGATATCAGCTGATGTAAGAAGGGCTTTCTAAATAAATTTGATTTGATAGCTAAACAAGTATCTCGTTTAGAAGGCCAACATGACATTACATCTTCTCACAAATAGTTTCATATTCAATCATATATTGTACACAACATTCAGGTAGAAAATGAATAACTGAGAAACGTACACTTCCAAAACTACCATTATTCTGTGCTACCATCCTTCCTAATGTCACAAAATAAAACAACTCTGACAGGATTGTTCTTTAAATACCCACGGACCATTCCCACAAAAATAGAAATATTGTTTAATCCTCCAATTTTGGGGAATAGGAGTTGAACCAAGAGAAGCTCTTTATTCCCCCCTCTTTCTGCATGACCAGGGGAGAGAATCTCTGCCAGGAATTTATGACCTTTTGTAAAGTCATAACTTGTCGTGGGAGAGAGAGGGGGGGATCCACCCCAAAGGGCCACGTTGTGACAACTGTTTTCCCCCCCTCCAGACCTTTCCCTCTCAGCGTGTTGAAGGAGATCAGTTTGAGCAAGGCCATCTACAAAATCACTAATGACAAGTTATTTGGGATCCAAGGAGATTTGTAGATCAGTGATTCTTTGCAGTCTGACTGCTATAATCTTTCTCAAACACACTCCGTCTCTCTCCCTCTCCAGCCAATGTGGCGGCTGCGGCGGGCGGCTTCATCTACTTCCTGTCCTACCTGCCGTACGTGTTCCTATGGCCTCGCTACGACCTGCTTAGCCACGCCCAGAAGGTGTCTGCCTGCCTCATCTCCAATGTGGCCATGGCCATGGGAGCGCAGCTACTAGGCATGTTTGAGGGCAAAGGTGAGCCATGTTCTCATGAGACTCACACAGAGAGACTCACACAGAGAGACGCACACAGAGAGACGCACACAGAGAGACGCACACAGAGAGACGCACACACACTCCCACCAATGCCTTCATACCAATGTTGTGTTTAAATACCAACACTCCAATTATGAGTCTTCACAATCTATACACAATCTATTTAAAATGTCTCTACCCAACTTTACTCCCTTTCTCTCCTCCCGTCCATCCCCCCCTTCCCTCAGGCACGGGGATCCAGTGGTGTAACCTGTTTGAGTCGGTGACGGTTGACGATGACTTCTCCCTGGCCCAGGTGCTGGGGCTGCTGCTGCTGGATGCCCTGCTCTATGGCCTGGTGGCCTGGTACGTGGAGGCTGTGTTCCCAGGGGAGTACGGAGTCCCTCTGCCCTGCTACTTCTTCCTACTGGTACGTAGGAGTGGGTGTAGGTTGGGTCTGGGTGGTGGTGTGGGGGGGAGATAAGATGTGTGTGTCCATGAAGTCAGTGTTCCCAGGGGAGAAATCTATTAGAGCAGGGGTGTCCAACTCATTTCATGGAGAGCTGAGTGTCTGCAGTTTAAAAAAATAATTAAGCCCTAAACAAACGTGTGGAAATGCCTTACTGTTCAAGTTCAAAGAAGGAGTAAAAACCTGCAGACACTCGGCACTCTGTGGAATGAGTTTGACACATGCGCGTTAGAGCTTTGGCCGTTGACCCCTAGTCTGACTAATTATTTTTATTTGCAAGAAATATCAGGAAGTATATGTTGTGTCAGACAGTGAGAGTGAGGCTGGCTGTGTTTCCTGGACTGGAAACCCAAACATGTTCATTAGGACACACAATAGCAAAATGTTTTGCAATGGAAGACGGTGGGTCCCTGATGAATTTGAGACCACGATAGGGGTCCTCAGCCCCTTAAAGTTTGAGAACCCTTGCATTAGGGTTAGACAGATGTCTGATGGGTCCTTTAAGGTCCACTAGGGTTAGACAGATGTCTGATGGATCCTTTAAGGTCCACTAGGTTAGATAGATGTCTGATGGATCCTTTAAGGTCCACTAGGCTTAGACAGATGTCTGATGGATCCTTTAAGGTCCACTAGGCTTAGACAGATGTCTGATGGTTCCTTTAAGGTCCACTAGGGTTAGACAGATGTCTGATGGATCCTTTAAGGTCCACTAGGCTTAGACAGATGTCTGATGGTTCCTTTAAGGTCCACTGCAGTTAGACATTGTCTGATGGTTCCTTTAAGGTCCACTAGAGTTAGACAGATGTCTGATGGTTCCTTTAAGGTCCACTAGAGTTAGGGTTAGAGCAGAGGGGGAGGAGAGAGGAGAGGGAAATGTTCTTAATATCCACTTAGCATTAAATATGTCAGACTAGGAGGACTTAGATTGACTCCCAGTAAGATAGACTAAGATGATCACATTTTCATTGAATCTGTGCTGGAAGGGAAACATGTATTTAATTTGCTGACGTGGTATCCATTAGAGGTCGACCGATTATGATTTTTCAACGCCGATACCGATTATTGGAGGACCCCCCCCCAAAAAAAGTTGATACCGATTTAATCGGACAATTTTTAAAAAGATTTATTTGTAATAATGACAATTACAACAATACTGAATGAACACTTATTTTAACTTAATATAATACATCAATAAAATCAATTTAGCCTGAAATAAATAATGAAACATGTTCAATTTGGTTTAAATTCTGAAAAAACAAAGTGTTGGAGAAGAAAGTAAAAGTGCATTATGTGCCATGTAAGAAAGCTAACATTTCAGTTCCTTGCTCAGAACATGAGAACATATGAAAGCTGGTGTTTCCTTTTAACACGAGTCTTCAATATTCCCAGGTAAGAAGTTTTAGGTTGTGGTTATTCTAGGAATTGTAGGACTATTTCTCTCTCTACGATTTGGATTTCATATACCTTTGACTATTGGATGTTCTTATAGGCACTTTAGTATTGCCAGTGTAACAGTATAGCTTCTGTCCCTCTCCTCGCTCCTACCTGGGCTCGAACCAGGATCATATCGACAACAGCCACACTCGAAGCAGCGTTACCCATGCAGAGCAAGGGAAACAACCACTCCAAGTCTCAGAGCGAGTGACGTTTGAAACGCTATTAGCGCTCACCCCGCTAACTAGCTAGCCATTTCACATCGTTACACCAGCCTAATCTTGGGAGTTGATAGGCTTGAAGTCATAAACAGTAGAGCTGCTGGCAAAACGCACGAAAGTGCTGTTTGAATGAATGCTTATGAGCCTGCTGGTGCCTACCATCGCTCAGACTGCTCTATCAAATTATAGACTTAATTATAACATAATAACACACAGAAATGTGAGCCCTAGGTCATTTAATATGGTCGAATCCCGAAACTATCATCTCGAAAACAAGACATTTATTATTTCAGTGAAATACGGAACTGTTCCGTATTTTATCCAACGGGTGGCATCCATCAGTCTAAATACTCCTGTTACATTGCATAACCTTCAATGTTATGTCATAATTACGTAAAATCCTGGCAAATTAGTTCGTAATGAGCCAGGCGGCCCAAACTGTTGCATATACCCTGACTCTGCGTGCAATGATCGCAAGAGAAGTGACACAATTTCACCTGGTTAATATTGCCTGCTAACCTGGATTTCTTTTAGCTAAATATGCAGGTTTAAAAATATATACTAATGTGTATTGATTCTAAGAAAGGAATTGGTGTTTATGGTTAGGTACACGTTGGAGCAAAGACGGTCCTTTTTCGCGAATGCGCACTGCATCCATTATATGCAACGCAGGACACGCTAGATAAACTAGTAACATCACCAACCATGTGTAGTTATAACTAGTGATTATGACAGATTTAAGTTTAATGCTAGCTAGCAACTTACCTTGGCTTCTTACTGCATTCGCGTAACAGGCGGGCTCCTCGTGAAGCAGGTGGTTAGAGCGTTGGACTAGTTAACCGTAAGGTTGCAAGATTGAATCCCTGAGCTGACCAGGTAAAAATTTGTTGTTCTGCTCCCGAACGAGGCAGTTAACCCAGTGTTCCTAGGCCGTCATTGAAAATAAGAATGTGTTCTTAACTGACTTACCTAGTTAAATAAAGATTAAATAAAGGTGTAAAAAAAAAAATCTGCAATATCGGCGTCCAAAATTACCGATTTCCGATTGTTGTGAAAACTTGAAATCGGACCTTAATTAATCGACCAGTCCGATTAATCGGTTGACCTCTAGTATCCAGTAATGAACAATGGTCTTAGTCGGCGTGCGTTGGCTTGATAGAAAGAGACAGGGAAATTACAAACTCTAGACAACAATACAATGCTTGTATTGTCCATTTCCATGGAAATTCATTTTCTGAGTTCAGCAGTACTGCAGTAGTGCTTACTCCCTCCCTACTCAGTTAACCATTCCATAGTCGTTTACATTATTTTCATTTATATCCTTTCTGAGTAAGTAGCTTGGGTTTGGATAGCTAATTAATTAAGCATAAAACAGCACACCCACTTCCTCATCCCAACCTTAATTTACAGTCATAGCTGTTGTTCTCCTTCAAGAGGGCCGTTTTGTTGATTTAGTTTGGTGTGTGTGGTGCATGGTTTCCTGAACTCGGTCCTCAGGAACCTAAGGGGTGCATGTTTTGGTTTTTGCCCCAACAATACGCAGCTGATTCAAATAATCAACTAATCTAGCTTTGATCATTTGAATTGGCTGTGTAGTGTTAGGGCAAAAACCAAAACGTGGAGCCCTTGGGGTCCCGAGGATCAAGTGTGGGAAACGCTGGTGTTGTGTCTTGATAAGGAGCAGAGAGGCAGACAGGTTATGTAACAACTCAATGACTTCCCCATTAGCAGCCGTATCGGGTGGTTTTGTTTTGGATGCTTTGTCATTGACCTTAGTTTGGGTCTCATTTGAATGTTTTCCAAAGCCCCTGCTAACACACCTGACTCCAATAATCAACTAATCATGGTCTTCAGTTTAGAATGCTTTTAGTTTCATCAGCTGTGTTGACTAGGGATGGGGGGAAAGTGTGAGTGTGACTACTCCGGCCCCGAGGACTGGAGTTGCCCATCCCTGACTAGGTTAATGTTTACTCCATAGACAAGACCTATGATAGAGGTATCTTTCTGATACTCACCATAAGGGTACGAGCTGAGGAAAGAGAAGCATTCCACTTATTTTCTTTCTCCCATTCCCTTTCTCTCCAGCCGTCCTACTGGTGCAGCAGCCCCCGCATGGCCATGGTGAAGGAAGAGGAAGACGTGGAGAAGGCTCTGAAGGGAGAGTTCATCGAGGAGGAGCCAGCCGGACTGGTCTCAGGAGTCAAGATCAAACACCTGAACAAGGCAAGGTCTTAAATGCAACCTGTCCACCCAGTCCCAATTTGATCCCTACCCATCCCCTTGGCTGTAACCCTATGATGTCTGCAGATCTGTAGAGTGGAAGGAACACAGTGAAAGCTCCTCCACTACACTGCTTGTACTGTCCAGACTCTTCAGTTCCCTATACATAGAAGGCTTGGGCCAAGGAGTTGGGAGCGAATTGAGACTGAGACATCAAGTGGTTGAACATGTTTTTCCAAAAAAAGAAAAAAATCCCTTCACCATTATGGGAGTGTGCCTTTATTTCAGTGTGGTCCTCAACATGTAAAAGAGCATCTCATTTCATATTGTTATGTAATGATGTTTTTGAACTGGAACTAGGCAGGAGGAGATTTCTGGTACATTTTTTGTGTGTTTTCTTCAGTTTGAAGATTAGTCAACACAACCCAAGGCTGGGTAGATAAAACACTTTGCTAAGTTTGGGAGAAAGAGAGGAGGAGAAGGATAATGGAGAAGGTGATTATGACACTAGGCCCTTAGACCCAGGGCTAGAGATGAGGTGATTAGACCCCGGGCTGGAGATGAGGTGATTAGACCCCGGGCTGGAGATGAGGTGATTAGACCCCGGGCTGGAGATGAGGTGATTAGACCCCGGGCTGGAGATGAGGTGATTAGACCCCGGGCTGGAGATGAGGTGATTAGACCCAGGGCTGGAGATGAGGTGATTAGACCCAGGGCTGGAGATGAGGTGATTAGACCCAGGGCTGGAGATTGACCCAGGGCTGGAGATGAGGTGATTAGACCCAGGGCTGGAGATGAGGTGATTAGACCCAGGGCTGGAGATGAGGTGATTAGACCCAGGGCTGGAGATGAGGTGATTAGACCCAGGGCTGAAGATGAGGTGATTAGACCCAGGGCTGGAGAGGGATAATAAAGAGCAAAATAATGACTTCCCTCAGGGATAGGTAGGCCATTGTAATCATTAAATTAGTTTATTAGTCACATGCACAGGGTCGCAGATGTAATTGCAGGGTACAGTGAAATTGTTAGGCTCCAAACAGTGCAGGAAGTTTTTGTCATGATGCTCCTATATTGCCCACGTCTGAGTGATGGAAATGGGGAGAACAGGCCGGGCTCGGGTGGCTGCGGTCCTTAATGATTTTCTCCGTGGATAAATAGGCAGTTGTAGTCACTCAGATGGAATGATTTTAATCCAGAGATAGGTTGGCCATTGTAATCATTTCGATGGAATGATTCCCCCAGGGACAGGTATGCCATTGGAATGATTTTAATCTACGGGCAAGTAGGCCATTGTAATGATTTTAATCCAGGGATAGGGATGCCATTGTAATGATTTTAATCCAGGGATAGGGATGCCATTGTAATGATTTTAATCCAGGGATAGGGATGCCATTGTAATGATTTTAATCTAGGGATAGGTAGGCCATTGTAATGATTTTAATCTAGGAATAGGTAGGCCATTGTAATGATTTTAATCTAGGAATAGGTAGACCATTGTAATGATTTTAATCCAGGGATAGGGATGCCATTGTAATGATTTTAATCCAGGGATAGGGATGCCATTGTAATGATTTTAATCCAGGGATAGGGATGCCATTGTAATGATTTTAATCTAGGGATAGGTAGGCCATTGTAATGATTTTAATCTAGGAATAGGTAGGCCATTGTAATGATTTTAATCCAGGGATAGGGATGCCGTTGTAATGATTTAAATCTAGGAATAGATAGGCCGTTGTAATGATTTTAATCCAGGGATAGGGATGCCATTGTAATGATTTTAATCTAGGGATAGGTAGGCCATTGTAATGATTTTAATCTAGGAATAGGTAGGCCATTGTAATGATTTTAATCTAGGAATAGGTAGGCCATTGTAATGATTTTAATCTAGGAATAGGTAGGCCATTGTAATGATTTTAATCCAGGGATAGGGATGCCATTGTAATGATTTTAATCATCTAGGAATAGGTAGGCCATTGTAATGATTTTAATCCAGGGATAGGGATGCCATTGTAATGATTTTAATCCAGGGATAGGTAGGCCATTGTAATGATTTTAATCCAGGGATAGGTAGGCCATTGTAATGATTTTAATCCAGGGATAGGTTGGCCATTGTAATGATTTTAATCCAGGGATAGGTTGGCCATTGTAATGATGTTAATCCAGGGATAGGTTGGCCATTGTAATCATTTAGATGTAATGATTTTCATCCTGCCAGGAGTTCAAAGTGGGTAACAAGACGCGGCAGGCTGTCAAGGATCTGACAGTGAACATGTTCGAGGGCCAGATCACAGTTCTGCTGGGGCACAACGGAGCCGGGAAGACCACCACACTGTCCATGCTGACAGGTGGGACACACACACACACACACAGAGCCATACACATTGCTACTTTTCCCTTGTACAATCTACAGACCGAATTGAAAACAGTGATGATGCTAACAAAACCGCAAGCATAGACAGGCCAGTATGCCTCCACTCTAAAACCAAACTCACAATAGGCTTTGTATTGTAAAAATCACTTCTTATGTTTCTCTGTGTATCCTCCAGGTCTGTTTCAGTAGCAGGGCCTACATTAACAGCTATGTTTCTCTATATATCCTCCAGGTCTGTTTCAGTAGCAGGGCTGACATTAACAGCTATGTTTCTCTATATATCCTCCAGGTCTGTTTCAGTAGCAGGGCTGACATTAACAGCTATGTTTCTCTATATATCCTCCAGGTCTGTTTCAGTAGCAGGGCTGACATTAACAGCTATGTTTCTCTATATATCCTCCAGGTCTGTTTCAGTAGCAGGGCTGACATTAACAGCTATGTTTCTCTATATATCCTCCAGGTCTGTTTCAGTAGCAGGGCTGACATTAACAGCTATGTTTCTCTATATATCCTCCAGGTCTGTTTCAGTAGCAGGGCCTACATTAACAGCTATGTTTCTCTGTGTATCCTCCAGGTCTGTTTCAGTAGCAGGGCCTACATTAACAGCTATGTTTTTCTGTGTATCCTCCAGGTCTGTTTCAGTAGCAGGGCCTACATTAACAGCTATGTTTCTCTGTGTATCCTCCAGGTCTGTTTCAGTAGCAGGGCCTACATTAACAGCTATGTTTCTCTATATATCCTCCAGGTCTGTTTCAGTAGCAGGGCCTACATTAACAGCTATGTTTCTCTGTGTATCCTCCAGGTCTGTTTCAGTAGCAGGGCCTACATTAACAGCTATGTTTCTCTATATATCCTCCAGGTCTGTTTCAGTAGCAGGGCCTACATTAACAGCTATGTTTTTCTGTGTATCCTCCAGGTCTGTTTCAGTAGCAGGGCCTACATTAACAGCTATGTTTCTCTGTGTATCCTCCAGGTCTGTTTCAGTAGCAGGGCCTACATTAACAGCTATGTTTTAGCAGGGCCTCTGTGTATCCTCCAGGTCTGTTTCAGTAGCAGGGCCTACATTAACAGCTATGTTTCTCTATATATCCTCCAGGTCTGTTTCAGTAGCAGGGCCTACATTAACAGTTATGTTTCTCTGTGTATCCTCCAGGTCTGTTTCAGTAGCAGGGCTGACATTAACAGCTATGTTTCTCTATATATCCTCCAGGTCTGTTTCAGTAGCAGGGCCTACAATAACAGCTATGTTTCTCTATATATCCTCCAGGTCTGTTTCAGTAGCAGGGCCTACATTAACAGCTATGTTTCTCTGTGTATCCTCCAGGTCTGTTTCAGTAGCAGGGCCTACATTAACAGCTATGTTTCTCTATATATCCTCCAGGTCTGTTTCAGTAGCAGGGCCTACATTAACAGCTATGTTTCTCTGTGTATCCTCCAGGTCTGTTTCAGTAGCAGGGCCTACATTAACAGCTATGTTTCTCTATATATCCTCCAGGTCTGTTTCAGTAGCAGGGCCTACATTACAGCATGCTATGTTTTCTCATTAACAGCTATGTATCCTCCAGGTCTGTTTCAGTAGCAGGGCCTACATTAACAGCTATGTTTCTCTATATATCCTCCAGGTCTGTTTCAGTAGCAGGGCCTACATTAACAGCTATGTTTCTCTATATATCCTCCAGGTCTGTTTCAGTAGCAGGGCTGACATTAACAGCTATGTTTCTCTGTGTATCCTCCAGGTCTGTTTCCCCCCAGCAGTAGCAGGGCCTACATTAACAGCTATATTTCTCTGTGTATCCTCCAGGTCTGTTTCCTCCCAGCAGTGGCAGGGCCTACCTTAACGGCTATGACATCTGTCAGGACATGGCTCTGATTCGCCACAGCCTGGGCCTGTGTCCGCAGCACGACGTGCTCTTTGACAACCTCACTGTCCGGGAGCACCTGCTATTCTACACACAGGTAAGAAATGCAAATACGCAGACAGGCACAGAGCCAGACAGGCAGTCAGGCATGCAGGCACAGAGACAGGCAGGCAGGCACTCAGGCACCATTCCCCTCTACTTTCCTTACCTTCTGTCCTCTTATCGTTCCTTTTAAGGTTACTTTCTCAATTTCACTCTAACTTTTCCTCATATTCCATACTTCCCTTCTTCCCACTTATGTCTCTCACACTCACTCTCCCTTGCATTCTCTCATGCTCTCGCTCTCTATTGCGCTCTCCAGCTGTGGTATGTATTCCTTATGCCTCATCTCCAGCTGAAGGGTTATTCCTTATGTCTCTCTCTCTCCCTCTCTCTCTCTGTGTCTCATCTCCAGCTGAAGGGTTATTCCTTATGTCTCTGTCTTGTCTCCAGCTGAAGGGTTATTCCCTATGTCTCTGTCTTGTCTCCAGCTGAAGGGTTATTCCCTATGTCTCTGTCTTGTCTCCAGCTGAAGGGTTATTCCCTATGTCTCTGTCTAGTCTCCAGCTGAAGGGTTATTCCTTATGTCTCTGTCTTGTCTCCAGCTGAAGGGTTATTCCTTATGTCTGTCTTGTCTCCAGCTGAAGGGTTATTCCTTATGTCTCTGTCTTGTCTCCAGCTGAAGGGTTATTCCTTATGTCTCTCTGTCTCGTCTCCGGTTGAAGGGTTATTCCTTGTGTCTCTCTCTCTCTCGTCTCCAGCTGAAGGGGTATTCTCAGGAGAAGATTCCAGCTGAGGTGGACCGGATCATCAGGATTCTGAACCTGGAGGACAAGCGACATTCCCACTCCAAGACCCTGTCAGGTGGGATGAAGAGGAAACTGTCCATTGGCATCGGCCTCATCGGAGACTCCAAGGTCAGTATTGTATTGTGTCCCAAATGCCACCCATTTCCCTATTCAGTGCACTGCTTTTGATCTGAAGGTATTGTCTTGTCACTCAATTCAAAATGACTTTATTAACCCCAGAGGGTTAGTTAGCGTGGCATTGTCAAAGTACAGGCATAACATAATTGCATGAATAGATACATATTCCTTTTCCACATGTTGTTGTGTTACAGCCTGCATTTAAAATGGATTATGTTGAGATTGTTGTCACTGGCCTGAACTCAATACCTCATAATTTCAAAGTGGAATTATGTTGTTTTTTTATGTACGAAAAATATAACGCTGAAATGTCTTGAGTCCATAAGTATTCAACCCATTTGTTATGACAAGCCTAAATAAGTTTAGGAGTAAACATTTGCTTAACATGTCACATAATAAGTTGCATGGACTCACTCTGTGTGCAATAATAGTTTAACATTATTTTTGAATGACTACCTCATCTCTGTACCCCACACATACAATATGTAAGGCCCCTCAGTCTAGAAGTGAATTTCAAACACAGATTCAAACACAGATTCAACCACAAAGACCAGGGAGGTTTTCCAATGCCTCGCAAAGAAGGGTACCTATTGGTAGATAAAAAATCAATTAGACATTGAATATCCCTTTGAGCATGGTGAAGTTATTAATTACACTTTTGATGGTGTATCAATACACCCAGTCACTACAAAGATACAGGCGTCCTTCCTAACTCAGTTGCGGGAGAGGAAGGAAATCGTTTAGGGGTTTCACCATGAGGCCAATGGTGACTTTAAAACAGTTACAGAGTTTAATTACTATGAGAGAACTGAGGATGGTTCAACAATAATGTAGTTAGTCCACAATACTAACCTAATTGACAGAGTGAAAAGAAGGAAACCTGTACAGAATACAAATATTGCAAAACGTGAATCATGTTTGCAACAAGGCACTAAACTAATACTGAAAAAAAAATTGCAAAGAAATTCACTTTTTGTCCTGAATATAAAGTGTTATGTTTGGGGCAAATCCAGTACAACACATTACTGATTACCACTCTTCATATTTTCAAACATCGGGGTGGCTGCATTGTGTTATGGGTGTGCTTGAAATTGTTATGGACTGAGGGGTTTTTCAGGATAAAAAAGAAACAGAATGGAGCTAAGCACAGGCTAAATCCTAGAGGAAAACCTGGTTCTATCTGCTTTCCACCAGACACTGGGAGATGAGTTCACCTTTCAGCAGGAAAATAACCTAAAACACAAGGCCAAATATACACTGGAGTTGCTTGCCAAGAAGTCAGTAAATGTTCCTGAGTTACTGAGTTACAGTTTTGACTTAAATCTACTTGAAAATCTATGGCAAGACCTGGACATGGGTGTCTAGCAATGATTAACAACCAATTTGACAGCCCTTGAAGAATTTAGAAAATAATAAATGGGAAAATATTGCACAATCCATAGAGACTGACCCAGCCTACTCACAGCTGTAATCAATGCCAAAAGTGCTTCTACAAAGTATTGACTCGAGGGTGTGAATACTTAGGTAAATTTAAAAATTCCTAAAAACATGTTTTTACTTTGTCATTATGGGGTATTGTGTGTAGATGGGTGAGAAAAACAATCTCTGAAATCCATTTTAAATTTGGGCTGTAACACAACAAAATGTGGTATGAATACTTGATGCACTGTATGTGCAACACACAAGGCTATTTCAACACATCTTACCCCTCTGGCTCTTTCTCTGTCCCTTCACTTCCATCCCTCAATCTTCCCCTTCCTCCACCCCCCTCACTGTCTCTATCTTTGTCCTTCCATCCCTCCATCTCACCACTCCTCCCCTCCAGGTGGTGATGTTGGATGAGCCCACATCGGGCATGGACCCGTCGGCGAGGCGGGCCACCTGGGACCTGCTCCAGGGCGAGAAGCGCGGGCGCACCATCCTGCTGACTACGCACTTCATGGACGAGGCCGACCTGCTGGGGGACCGTATAGTCATCATGGCTGGGGGAGAGCTGCAGTGCTGCGGCTCTCCTCTGTTTCTCAAGAACAAATACGGTGAGAGGAGGGAGGGAGAAAAAGAAGAATGGGTAGAGAGGGTAAAGGGTGTGGGAGAGTGGAGAGAGGAGGGAGGGAGAAAAAGAATGGGTAGAGAGAGTAAAGGGTGTGGGAGAGGAGGGAGGGAGGGAGAAAAAGAAGAATGGGTAGAGAGTGTAAAGGGTGTGGGAGAGAGGGAGGGAGGGAGAAAAAGAAGAATGGGTAGAGAGGGTAAAGGGTGTGGGAGAGTGGAGAGAGGAGGGAGGGAGAAAAAGAAGAATGGGTAGAGAGGGTAAAGGGTGTGGGAGAGGGAGATGGAAGAGAGGAGGGAGGGGGAGAAAAAGAAGAATGGGTAGAGAGTAAAGGGTGTGGGGAGAGGAGGGAGGGAGAGAAAAAGAAGAATGGGTAGAGAGTAAAGGGTGTGGGGAGGGAGAGAGGAGGGAGGGAGAGAAAAAGAAGAATGGGTAGAGAGTAAAGGGTGTGGGGAGAGAGGAGGGAGAGAGAAAAAGAAGAATGGGTAGAGTAAAGGGTGTGGGGGGAGAGAAGAGGAGGGAGGAGAAAAAGAAGAATGGGTAGAGAGGGTAAAGGGTGTGGGAGAGGGAAGAGGAGGGAGGGAGGGAGAAAGAAAGAGAAGAATGGGTAGAGAGGGTAAAGGGTGTGGAAGAGGGAAGAGAGGAGGGAGGGAGAAAGAGAAGAATGGGTAGAGAGGGTAAAGGGTGTGGGGAAGAGGGGAGAGAGGAGGGAGGGAGAAAGAGAAGAATGGGTAGAGAGGGTAAAGGGTGTGGGAGAGGGAAGAGAGGAGGGAGGGAGAAAGAGAAGAATGGGTAAGAGGGTAAAGGGTGTGGAAGAGGGAAGAGAGGAGGGAGGGAGAAAGAGAAGAATGGGTAGAGAGGGTAAAGGGTGTGGGAGAGGGGAGAGGAGGGAGGGAGAAAGAGAAGGAGGGAGGGAGAAAGAGAAGAATGGGTAGAGAGGGTAAAGGGTGTGGGAGAGGGAAGAGAGGAGGGAGGGAGAAAAAGAAGAATGGGTAGAGAGTGTAAAGGGTGTGGGAGAGGGAAGAGGAGGGAGGGAGGGAGAAAAGAAGAATGGGTAGAAAAAGGGTGTGGAAGAGGGAAGAGAGGAGGGAGGGAGAAAGAGAAGAATGGGTAGAGAGGGTAAAGGGTGTGGGAGAGGGAAGAGAGGAGGGAGGGAGAAAGAGAAGAATGGGTAAAGGGTGTGGAAGAGGGAAGAGAGGAGGGAGGGAGAAAGAGAAGAATGGGTGGTGAAATGAAAAGGGTTGGATAGAAGGGGTGAAGTGGGAGTGAAGAATACAAGACAGAACAGTGTGAATAACTAGTAGTTGTAGAATGTCATGAGGTGATAGAGGGATTCAGAGATGTAACTTTACCCTCCTCCTGCGTCTCAGGTGCTGGCTACCACATGGTGATCGTGAAGGATGCGCTGTGCAACGTGTCTGAGATCACACGGCTGGTCCACATGTACGTTCCCAATGCCACGCTGGAGAGCAGTGCTGGTGCTGAGCTCTCATACATTCTGCCCAAAGAGAGCACCAACCGGTAAGACAAAATCAATACCCAATCTCACACAGGCCATCAGTGCCGATGGCCACAGCTCAGTGTTTAGTGTGACACACATACTATTTTTGTCAGTCTATTTTGATGAGCCCAAGTTGGGTCCAATCTGAGGGTGTTGCTGCTTGCTACAGTATGATTACAGACACCTCTACTTCTAGAGGTAAGGGTGATGTTTCAAGTAGATATATAGCTAATGTCCCAAATGGCACCCTATTCCCTATTTAGTGCACTACTTTTGACCACTTTTGACCTGGTGAAAAGTAGTGCAGTAAAATGGTAATAGGGTGGTATTTTGGTCCCTGCTATAGTTGTTGGTTTTATCTGGAGGGAGTATTGACTGACTGTTGAGGTTGTTTAACGGCCTGTGACGTCACCGTAGATCCCCATGACAGAAGACTGTTTTAGACCCGGGTCTGACTGATCTCTGATGGATCAACGTTCTTCCCTCTCCAGGTTTGAGCTGCTGTTTGCAGAGCTGGAGATGAACAGAGAGGAGCTGGGCATCGCCAGCTATGGAGCCTCTGTCACCACCATGGAGGAGGTCTTCCTCAGGTATGGGATCATACACTCACCACAGCTCCCAGGGAGAGTACCAGCTAGGTCTGGACCTCTCACCACAGCTCCCAGGGAGAGTACCAGCTAGGTCTGGACCTGTCACCACAGCTCCCAGGGAGAGTACCAGCTAGGTCTGGACCTCTCACCACAGCTCCCAGGGAGAGTACCAGCTAGGTCTGGACCTCTCACCACAGCTCCCAGGGAGAGTACCAGCTAGGTCTGGACCTCTCACCACAGCTCCCAGGGAGAGTACCAGCTAGGTCTGGACCTCTCACCACAGCTCCCAGGGAGAGTACCAGCTAGGTCTGGACCTCTCACCACAGCTCCCAGGAGAGTACCAGCTAGGTCTGGACCTCTCACCACAGCTCCCAGGGAGAGTAACAGCTAGGTCTGGACCTCTCACCACAGCTCCCAGGGAGAGTACCAGCTAGGTCTGGACCTCTCACCACAGCTCCCAGGGAGAGTACCAGCTAGGTCTGGACCTCTCACCACAGCACCCAGGGAGAGTACCTTCAAGCCTGCAGTTGTAATAAATATAAACACTTGTCATGAGTACGTATGTACCTGCAGGCTTTTAAGTGTACACACACACACACACACACACACACACACACACAGGGGCGGCAGGGTAGCCTAGTGGTTAGAGCGTTGGACTAGTAACCGGAAGGTTGTGAGTTCAAACCCCCGAGCTGACAAGGTACAAATCTGTCGTTCTGCCCCTGAACAGGCAGTTAACCCACTGTTCCCAGGCCATCATTGACTTAACTGACTTGCCTGGTTTAAAAATTTTAAAAAAAACACACACACCTGTGGCGGTCGATGCCATTTAAGATGGAGGATGATTTGTGTCATGCGCATGGCCTTAATTCTATTACAGCATATTGGATAACTGTCTTTCATATTCCATTCAACCAGCTCAGTGTAACATCGATAGGCTTAGGCTACTACATGATACTCACATGTTCCCTATACCCATCATGAGGTTTCTACAACCTAGCCTGTGAATGAAAGTTTACAACGTCGGTGCACACAGGTCGAGAGAAACATTTGAAGTGACAGACAGTGACACATGCAATACCGCCTTGCACAGTCTTGCCTGCGTCTAGCTGATCTAGGGTGTAATCATTAGTCTAACAGTGGCAAATGAGAGTTTCTATTGGACAAATTCAGGAATGTTTATCCCTGTTTCTTTCCGTGTGCTTCCGTTTAAGAAATGTTTTTCAACAGAATCCGTGGAATGAATTCACCCCGGATCACTCATGAACATTTGTTTCATAGCAGCCATGTTCTATTCCTTCTCACATCTATGCTCTCTCCTCCTCTCACCTTTTTCCCTTCGCTTGTGGACTTCTTCAATGCACAACACATTAGATGTATGTGACCAGGCGAAGAAACCTTTCCAAGCCAAACCATATCATAACCACCTAAAGCCTACATCATTGTCACCATATTAGCTAAAGTAACGTCCTAGTCAACATGGCTAATAGAAATAACAGGTTACTAAACCCGTTACAATCATGCAGTAACGCTAGTGTGCAGTCAGTAAACAGTTTAGCAGTTACACCGGCAGGCCCCGGTGGCAATACATGAGTAAAATCAAAAGCTTACCTTGACTTGGAAGCGTTCCAGTGTTGTGTTGGATAGTCATAGCTAGCTAGCTAACATGGCATCCCTCTGTTTGAGCAGGGGGTTTGAGTAGGCTAAACTAGCTAGCTGCATTTGCTAGCTAAGTAAGTGAAACTGAAAGTTTAAAAAAAAGGCAATCTCTCTTGCTTCTCTTTCATTTTGGAAGAAATTAATTTGTGAACTGTTCACCTATTGTCTTTATCTTTCTTTGAGTCAACTACTCACCACATTTGGTGCACTGCAGTGCTAGCTAGCTGTAGCTTATGCTTTCAGTACTAAATTCATTCTCTGTTCCTTTGATTTTGTGGACAACATGTCAGTTCATGCTGCCAGAGCTCTGATAGATTGGAGGACATCACCTGGAAGTTGTCATAATTACTGTGTAAGTCTATGAAAGTGGGTGAGAACCATGAGCCTCCTAGGTTGATATTGAAGTCAATGTACCCAGAGGAGGACGGAAGCTAGCTGTCCTCCGGCTATGCCATGGTGCTACCCTACAGAGTGTTGTTGAGGCTATTGTAGACCTTCACTGCAAAAAAGTGTGTTTTAATCATTGATTTGGTGACATGAATATATTTTGTATAGTTTTATCTAACTTTTTATACATTTTTATTTTTCTGAGGAGGATGGTCCTCCCCTTCCTCCTCTGAAGAGCCTCCACTGACACACACACACACACGCACACGCACGCACTTATTCCAGTTCTCATCTTCTGCTCAATTACTCTGCATCACCAACCAGCCAGCTGTCTTCAGCTTACATCTGAGCAATTATTTCTGCCTGTGTTTAAAGCCTCTTTTTGTGTGTGTGTGTGTTTTTAAGCATATTTTAATGTGCGAGTGTGTGTTTGGGGGGGGTGAGCATACATGCATGTCTTTGTGTTACTGTCTGGTAGGATAGTTTGTTTGCTTGCACATGTTCTTGTGGGCACGTGTTTTTTCAGTAGAACACAGCTGTGAAGGCTCTAAACAGGATATAGCAATTACCTCCAAAATATCTCATTTCAGGCGTCATTATTTTTACTTCACAATGTGGGTCTGTCAGTGAGTGTCTCCATCATTCCCCGTATACAAAAGCCTCATTAGTCCTTAATTTTCAACTCCACTAAAAGCCACCATCTTAACACGTGTTCAGTCTGTACACACTGATACATACATGTACTGTAGCTAAAGGTGTAACACCATCTACATTAGTCTTATCATTAGGGTTAATTTTCAACTCCACTAAAAGCCACCATCTTAACACGTGTTCAGTCTGTACATACCCTGGCTATTACATACAGCCTCTTTCCATTACCAATTTCATTCAGCTTTATTCCCACCCAGCTCTCTGAAGGGGTGGACCATCTACATTAGTCCTGTCATTTCAGTTTCAGTTCAAATATACTGAAAGCCACCTAATTTAACACCTGTTCAGACTGTTCCTACCTTGGCCAAGTCATTTCTGCTTCTTTTCATCTTACTACATATGCAGTCTCTCTGTCATTATCAATTTCATACAGCTACAGCAGAGGCCCGAGTCCATTTCACACCCTGGATAGGGGTCTCGTTGATCACTTATAGAACTGTTAGACAGCACTCCCCTCAAAGAGCTTCATCTGTGTCAGGCGTTGTGGGAGTGGAGATTGGCTGGCTGAAATGATCATTAATTTGTAACGGACAGAAATGGCGTTCTGGCTATTGTGGTTGTCCAAGCTCCTGTCCATCCCCTCAGAGTGAGAAGACGAGAGAGTTAGCAGGGCTGGAATGACATAAAATGCTCACCATCACCAGTAACACAAACACACTCCCACTTATTAAGTACTCTCCGATGAGCTCCTTTCTTTGGTGTACAATAGACCCCGGGGTGTGTTCCTGAGTTCTGTGAAGAGATTTCAGCATCAACATCCGTCTGATTCACACAGTGCTCTCTCCATAAGCCACTTCCGGAACACAAAGATTCATCCAATTATAAATGAATATGTTTCATGTCTATAAATACATTTGAACAGTCTAAAACGGTCAAGATGTCATACAGTACAAAGAAAGGTTCCTACGTTCCTCCGGACCACCTGACATGATTAGGGAAAAATGGATCTCGAACTAAAGTTTCCTGGTCAGGACACATGGTCTGGAAAAACTCACATAGTTAATTGAATTTACAGATGAATTGAATTGTCATAATCTAATACTAGGTATGTAACTACTGTAAATTGTATATTTCCTTATGTTGTCCTGATAAAGCTCCGTTCAGTAGGGAAGCTCAGTTAAATTGTTATAAGTAAGTTCATCCCTGTCTACTGTCAGACTAGAGAAGTCCACTAAGTTGTATTCATCCCTGTCTACTGTCAGACTAGAGAAGTCCACTAAGTTGTATTCATCCCTGTCTACTGTCAGACTAGAGAAGTCCACTAAGTTGTATTCATCCCTGTCTACTGTCAGACTAGAGAAGTCCACTAAGTTGTATTGGTCCCTGTCTACTGTCAGACTAGAGAAGTCCACTAAGTTGTATTGGTCCCTGTGTACTGTCAGTCTAGAGAAGTCCACTAAGTTGTATTCATCCCTGTGTACTGTGAGACTAGAGAAGTCCACTAAGTTGTATTCATCCCTGTCTACTGTCAGTCTAGAGAAGTCCACTAAGTTGTATTCATCCCTGTCTACTGTCAGTCTAGAGAAGTCCACTAAGTTGTATTCATCCCTGTGTACTGTCAGTCTAGAGAAGTCCACTAAGTTGTATTGGTCCCTGTGTACTGTCAGTCTAGAGAAGTCCACTAAGTTGTATTCATCCCTGTGTACTGTGAGACTAGAGAAGTCCACTAAGTTGTATTCATCCCTGTGTACTGTCAGTCTAGAGAAGTCCACTAAGTTGTATTGGTCCCTGTGTACTGTGAGACTAGAGAAGTCCACTAAGTTGTATTGGTCCCTGTCTACTGTCAGACTAGAGAAGTCCACTAAGTTGTATTGGTCCCTGTGTACTGTCAGTCTAGAGAAGTGTACTTTTTTAAATGTTTGTATTTCCTTATGTGAGTCCTCAGAGTGGTGAAGTTGTTGGTCTCTAGCCTGGACATCCAGGGTTTGGGTTAGATACACTGCTACTGTACTAAGCTGTACATTCTTGTGTATTTCCAGAGTGGGGAAGCTGGTGGATTCTAGCCTGGACATCCAGGCCATCCAGCTTCCTCCGCTGCAGTACCAACACGAGAGACGCTCCCACGACTGGACCATGGACGACACCAGCAGCTATAGCGGCATGACGGACGTCACCGACTTCACTGACAGCGGCACGCTCATCTCTGAGGACTGCTCCAACATCAAGCTCAACACCGGGGTGAGAGAGGAGAGTTTTTGTGTGTGGGTTCAGACTGTACACATCTTCTCTTTCTGTCATTAATATGGTTTATTAGTAGGACGGTTTAGGAGCTTACAAAATATAGGAACATACTGTATTAAATCAGAGGTGATATGGAAATAATCTCTTGCTCTTCTCTCTCTCTCTCCTGTCTGTCTTCCCACCCTCCTCTCCAGGCCAGACTGTACATGCAGCAGTTCTATGCCATGTTCCTGAAGCGGGCGCTCTATAGCTGGAGGAACTGGAAGGTGATTGTGGCCCAGTTCCTGGTGCCCCTGGTGTTCACCGTGCTGGCCCTGGTGGTGGCAAAGACCTTCCCCGGGCGTCACGACTCACCGCAGCTGAGGCTGGCACTGGGCCGCTACGGCCCCACCACCGTGCCCGTGGCCCTGGAGCCCGGCAAGGGACCGCTGGCAATCGCCCTGGCACAGGTGTATTCTTCACAATTGGCCGCCCAGCAAGCCCAGGACGTCAATATTAGGGGTAAGCGTGACAGCATGTTGGAAGAGATCACAGGATCACAGTACCACATAATAACTAGTTATTTGAGATGAAAGGTGATTTGTAGATCAGTGATTCTGTGCAGTTGTCTGCAATGTAGTGAATCTCAAACACGCATGGTGGAAGCTGCTTTAGACCATAGAGATGCAGACATGGAAAAAGCTTGTCTTTACTGATCCACCCTATCCCCTGCTTCTTCTCCTCAGACTTCACGGAGTACGTGCTCACCAAGACCGAGGAGGAGGGCGGGGCATTCAACGAGCGCTGCGTGGTGGGTGCATCATTCAGAGGCGGCACGGGGAAGTTTGCCGAGGTCACGGCCTACTTCAATAACCAGGGCTACCACACGGCCGCTACAGCCCTGATGATGGTGGACAACACCCTGTTCAAAATGCTGGCCGGGCCCAACGCATCGATTATGACTGGAAACATGCCCATGCCCCGCAACGTCTCCGAGAGCGCCCAGAGTCAGCTGACAGAGTGAGTGGGGAGTATGGAGGGGAAGGAGGGAGGGAGGGATGGTGGTATGGAAGTGGAGAGGGTGTTATGAAAAGAGGAGAGGGGATAGGAAAGGAAGGGAGAATGGATGAAAAAAAGAGGAGAGAAGGAGAAGAGGGTATGGAAGGAACACAGGTGTTATCTTGAACACATTTGAGAAGAGGAGTGAATGCTTAGTTGACCCACTCTGACTCAGTTCATAACTTCCTTATTGTTGTTAGATAGAAGTTGACTTTTCCATCAACCACCTTGTTTTGGGTCCTTATTCTGGCCTATCCTTTAAACACCTGCGGTCAACACATCTGTTACAGCCACTAAACCCCAATTAAACCAGGGTACTTCCCAAATGGCAACCTATTCCTTACAGAGTGCACTACTTTTCACCAGGGCCCATAGGGCTCTGGTCAAAAGTAGTACACTACGTAGGGAATAAGGTGCCATTTGGGATGGATGCACATCCAGTCAATGACCTCCCGGCCCTGCTGGATGGCTGGCTGGATCGATGGGGAAGCAACAGAGGCTGATAACAAGTTAGAGTCTGAGGGGGAGATATTGACCAACACCATTCATCAGGAGGTGTTTTTTAGAGGTGAGAGGATGGAGAGGGAGTGGTTCGGTCAAGGAAGGTATATTGATGGGAGGAAGGATAGAGTGAAAGAAGGATGAGAGGATAGAGGTCTGGTGAAGATGTTCTCCTGGCTATCAGGATATTTATTGTTTCATAATACTCCATCTCTTCCTCTCCCTCCTTTTCCCCTCTGCCTGCCAACCTCACCACTCAATACATAATCTGCCTCCCTTACTTTTCTTTCTTTTTTTCTGTGACTCCTCCCAGCTCCATGCCCTTCTTTATTTTCCTCCTGACTCTTTTTTTAAACATTTTTGTCTCTTCTGTCTCTCTATTCCGTCTCGCTCGCTCTCTCTCGTCTCTCTCTTCCGTCTCTCTTCCGTCTCGCTCTCTCTCTCTCTTCCGTCTCTCTCTCTCAATTAAATTAAAATTGCTTTTTTGCATGGAAAGTTTAGGGACTGTTTAAATAATAAATAGTAACCCCCCCTCTCTCTCACTACTTACCTCCTCGACACAGAGGTCAGACGGGCTTTGCCATCGCCATCAACCTGATGTATGGCATGGCATCCCTGTCCAGTACCTTCGCCCTGCTCCTGGTCACAGAGCGTTCACTCAAGTCCAAGCACGTACAGCAGGTCAGCGGCGTCTACCTCTCCAACTTCTGGTTCTCTGCACTGCTCTGGGACCTGGTCAACTTCTTCCTGCCCTGCATGCTCATGCTGGTCAGTATACTATCTGGATTTACTTAAAGGCCCAATGCAGCTGTTTTTTATTTTAATATCAAATCATTTCTGGGTAACAATTAAGTACCTTACTGTGATTGTTTTCAATGAAAATCGTCAAAAAGAAACAAAAATAAGTTTCTTAGCAAAAGCAATTTCTGAAGCAAGAATTTAGTTAGGACTGTCTGTTAATGGTGTGGGTGGGGAGGGTAAAACTGAAAACTAGCTGCTATCCAAACAGTGTTTCACTCCCTCCCAACAGGTGGTGTTCCGGGCGTTTGGGGTCAAGGCCTTCGTAGCAGACAACCACCTGGTTGACGTGTTATTACTCCTGCTGCTATATGGCTGGGCCGTCATCCCCCTCATGTACCTGCTCAGCTTCCTGTTCTCCACCGCTGCCACCGCCTACACCCGCCTCACCATCTTCAACATCATCAGCGGCACCGCCACCTTCCTCACCGTCACCATCATGACCATCCCAGGTGAGAGCCAGGGCCAGGATACAAGCATTTCACACCATCGTGCCGACCCCAAAAAAAGTGTGCCGGCTCTGATATTTTCAGGATGGTCCAGCAACTGTGGGGATGCGTAGCCAGTACAGCTTGGCCCAGTTTGGTTCTGAGGTGTGAAAAGCCCTTAGGTGTACTGGAACACTGGACCTGTTGGCAGCTCAGACTACACTTCTAACTACATGGGGAATCATTAAGATTTGGCGATTTAGAGCCTGTTTCTCTGCTAGGAAAAAGAATGACCCTCTACTGCACACTGGTGCACTTATTTGCTTCAGAACTGGGGATTAGGCAGGCAAAATATGCTGTGGAAATACATTTGATGAATTTCCCTTACCTTGATTCTCTCATCTCATTTCCTCTCCTCCTTTCCCTCCTCTCCTTCTCCTGTTTCCCCTTCTCTCCTCTCCTTCCCATCCTCTCCTCCTCCTGTTTCCCCTTCTCTCCTCCTCCTCCTGTTTCCCCTCCTCCTGTTTCCCCTCCTCTCCCCCTCCCAGAGCTATATCTACAGGACCTGTCTCGTAACCTGGACAAGGTGTTCCTGCTCTTCCCTAACTACTGCCTGGGCATGTCCTTCAGCCAGTTCTACCAGAACTACCAGTTCATCACCTTCTGCACCCCCAACCCCGTGACCATGGCCTTCTGCCGTGCCTTCAGTGAGTAGTGTACTGTGTTCTCCTACAGCAAGGAGGCAGCAGCTGTAGCTGTATCACAGTGTCCATAGTTCAGTAGGAATACCTATTGTATTCGTAGCTTCTTTGGGAGGGGTTGGGGACCAAAAATGTAGATTATTTTATGGGACAATATACAAATGTTATTGAGAAAGATAATTTGAAAAATAAATGTTATTGTGTTAATAAATATATGTTGGTTCTCTTAATTTTGATAGAGATACAAATATAATGAGTAAAAGGTTGTTTGTTGATATATATTTTTTAACAGATTTTAAGGTTGATGTTAGATTTAGGGTGGGGTCGCCAGAATAAAGAAATAATAAAATGGGTATCCTGAAATGCTGGGGAACAATAAAGGGGTCTCTGCTGAAAAAGTTTCAATATCACTGTGTTTACATGATATGTAATGGTAGTAATATTGTGATCACAATAATGTTGATGAGAATGATTCTGACTATGACGATGGTAAAGAGGATGATGAAGAGCCTGTCATGCTATTTTCTAGTTAACCTTTCGTAGCACTGACTGGTCTTGTTGCTCCTCACTCTTCCAGACATCACGTACCAGGAGAACTACTTCTCCATGTCGGAGCCGGGGGTGGGGCGTTTCCTGGTGGCCCTGTCCCTGCAGGGTGTAGTCTTCATCACCCTCCTCTTCATCATCGAGATGCAGTGTGTCAAAACCCTCCGCCGCTTCCTCACCCACCTCGCCAGCAGACGTAAACAGGTTAGAAGGGGAGGGGCCAGAGAGTTGACTATAGGGTGCTGTTTTCAGAAAATGTGCCCACCTGATGCCCTGAGTGAGATTAAACTAATGCCCCATTTGTTTATATAGGGCTGTAGTCAAGAGCAAATTATACTCTTCTTTTAAGAATTTCAGATTTCTGAAAAACTGGTAAAATTTTGGTGTGGTTGGGTACATGTCAAATTTCAACATTACTGTGCCCTGCTGTAATTTCTTCACTTTCTTCAGCTGTATTATGCCAATAGTATAAAAAGACCTCATCGATAATGACGGTCAGTATGTCTCCTAGTTGCCTCTGATGGGGGATGCGGCCCTACTGCCGGAGGACAGGGACGTAGCGGAGGAGAGGAAGAGGGTTCTGGAGTGTCAGCCCATAGTAGAATCTATGGTGGGGAGCCCACTCATTCTGCAGGACCTCAGCAAGGTACAGCAATCTGTCTGTTAGTCTTGTCTCCCTCCCAGAGGCATCCAATAGTGGTGAGGGCCTGCCTGCCTCCCTCCCTCCCTCCCTCCAGGCACACAGCAGTGATCTCCCTCCCTCCCTCCAGGCACACAGCAGTGATCCCTCCCTCCCTCCAGGCACACAGCAGTGATCTCCCTCCCTCCCCTAGGCACACAGCAGTGATCTCCCTCCCTCCCTCTAGGCACACAGCAGTGATCTCCCTCCCTCCCTCTAGGCACACAGCAGTGATCTCCCTCCCTCTAGGCACACAGCAGTGATCTCCCTTCCTCTAGGCACACAGCAGTGATCTCCCTCCCTCTAGGCACACAGCAGTGATCTCCCTCCCTCCCTCTAGGCACACAGCAGTGATCTCCCTCCCTCCCTCCAGTTCTACAGCAGTGATCTCCCTCCCTCCCTCCCTCCAGTTCTACAGCAGTGATCTCCCTCCCTCCAGTTCTACAGCAGTGATCTCCCTCCCTCCAGTTCTACAGCAGTGATCTCCCCCCTCCCTCCCCCCAGTTCTACAGCAGTGATCTCCCTCCCTCCCTCCCTCCAGTTCTACAGCAGTGATCTCCCTCCCTCCCTCCCTCCAGTTCTACAGCAGTGATCTCCCTCCCTCCCTCCAGTTCTACAGCAGTGATCTCCTCCCTCCCTCCAGTTCTACAGCAGTGATCTCCCTCCCTCCAGTTCTACAGCAGTGATCTCTCTCCCTCCCTCCAGTTCTACAGCAGTGATCTCCCTCCCTCCAGTTCTACAGCAGTGATCTCCCTCCCCCTCCAGTTCTACAGCAGTGATCTCCCTCCCTCCAGTTCTACAGCAGTGATCTCCCCCCTCCCTCCAGTTCTACAGCAGTGATCTCCCTCCCTCCAGTTCTACAGCAGTGATCTCCCTCCCTCCCTCCAGTTCTACAGCAGTGATCTCCCTCCCTCCCTCCCTCCAGTTCTACAGCAGTGATCTCCCCCTCCCTCCCTCCAGTTCTACAGCAGTGATCTCCCTCCCTCCCTCCAGTTCTACAGCAGTGATCTCCCTCCCTCCCTCCAGTTCTACAGCAGTGAGTGATCTCCCTCCCTCCCTCCCTCCAGTTCTACAGCAGTGATCTCCCTCCCTCCCTCCAGTTCTACAGCAGTGATCTCCCTCCCTACAGCCCTCCCTCCCTCCAGTTCTACAGCAGTGATCTCCCCCTCCCTCCCTCCAGTTCTACAGCAGTGATCTCCCTCCCTCCAGTTCTACAGCAGTGATCTCCCTCCCTCCAGTTCTACAGCAGTGATCTCCCTCCCTCCCTCCCTCCAGTTCTACAGCAGTGATCTCCCTCCCTCCCTCCCCCAGTTCTACAGCAGTGATCTCCCTCCCTCCCTCCCTCCAGTTCTACAGCAGTGATCTCCCTCCCTCCCTCCAGTTCTACAGCAGTGATCTCCCTCCCTCCCTCCAGTTCTACAGCAGTGATCTCCCTCCCTCCAGTTCTACAGCAGTGATCTCCCTCCCTCCAGTTCTACAGCAGTGATCTCCCTCCCTCCCTCCAGTTCTACAGCAGTGATCTCCCTCCAGTTCTACAGCAGTGATCTCCCTCTCCCTCCCTCCAGTTCTACAGCAGTGATCTCCCTCCTCCCTCCCTCCAGTTCTACAGCAGTGATCTCCCTCCCTCCAGTTCTACAGCAGTGATCTCCCTCCCTCCAGTTCTACAGCAGTGATCTCCCTCCCTCCAGTTCTACAGCAGTGATCTCCCTCCCTCCAGTTCTACAGCAGTGATCTCCCTCCCTCCAGTTCTACAGCAGTGATCTCCCTCCCTCCAGTTCTACAGCAGTGATCTCCCTCCCTCCAGTTCTACAGCAGTGATCTCCCTCCCTCCCTCCAGTTCTACAGCAGTGATCTCCCTCCCTCCCTCCAGTTCTACAGCAGTGATCTCCCCCTCCCTCCCTCCCTCCAGTTCTACAGCAGTGATCTCCCCCTCCCTCCCTCCCCCTCCAGTTCTACAGCAGTGATCTCCCTCCCTCCCTCCAGTTCTACAGCAGTGATCTCCCTCCCTCCAGTTCTACAGCAGTGATCTCCCTCCCTCCCTCCAGTTCTACAGCAGTGATCTCCCTCCCTCCCTCCCCCAGTTCTACAGCAGTGATCTCCCTCCCTCCCTCCAGTTCTACAGCAGTGATCTCCCTCCCTCCCTCCAGTTCTACAGCAGTGATCTCCCTCCCCCTCTCCTCTACAGCCTCCTCCCTCCCTCCAGTTCTACAGCAGTGATCTCCCTCCCTCCCTCCCTCCAGTTCTACAGCAGTGATCTCCCTCCCTCCCTCCAGTTCTACAGCAGTGATCTCCCTCCCTCCCCCTCCCTCCAGTTCTACAGCAGTGATCTCCCTCCCTCCCTCCCTCCCTCCAGTTCTACAGCAGTGATCTCCCTCCCTCCCTCCCTCCAGTTCTACAGCAGTGATCTCCCTCCCTCCCTCCCTCCAGTTCTACAGCAGTGATCTCCCTCCCTCCCTCCCCCTCCAGTTCTACAGCAGTGATCTCCCTCCCTCCAGTTCTACAGCAGTGATCTCCCTCCCTCCAGTTCTACAGCAGTGATCTCCCTCCCTCCAGTTCTACAGCAGTGATCTCCCTCCCTCCAGTTCTACAGCAGTGATCTCCCTCCATCCAGTTCTACAGCAGTGATCTCCCACCCTCCCTCCCCCAGTTCTACAGCAGTGATCTCCCTCCCTCCCTCCCTCCAGTTCTACAGCAGTGATCTCCCTCCCTCCCTCCAGTTCTACAGCAGTGATCTCCCTCCCTCCCTCCAGTTCTACAGCAGTGATCTCCCTCCCTCCAGTTCTACAGCAGTGATCTCCCTCCCTCCAGTTCTACAGCAGTGATCTCCCCCTCCCTCCCTCCAGTTCTACAGCAGTGATCTCCCTCCAGTTCTACAGCAGTGATCTCCCTCTCTCCCTCCCTCCAGTTCTACAGCAGTGATCTCCCTCTCTCCCTCCCTCCAGTTCTACAGCAGTGATCTCCCTCCCTCCCTCCAGTTCTACAGCAGTGATCTCCCTCCCTCCAGTTCTACAGCAGTGATCTCCCTCCCTCCAGTTCTACAGCAGTGATCTCCCTCCCTCCAGTTCTACAGCAGTGATCTCCCTCCATCCAGTTCTACAGCAGTGATCTCCCTCCCTCCAGTTCTACAGCAGTGATCTCCCTCCCTCCCTCCAGTTCTACAGCAGTGATCTCCCTCCAGTTCTACAGCAGTGATCTCCCTCCAGTTCTACAGCAGTGATCTCCCTCCCTCCCTCCAGTTCTACAGCAGTGATCTCCCTCCCTCCCCCTCCCTCCAGTTCTACAGCAGTGATCTCCCTCCCTCCAGTTCTACAGCAGTGATCTCCCTCCCTCCAGTTCTACAGCAGTGATCTCCCTCCCTCCCTCCAGTTCTACAGCAGTGATCTCCCTCCCTCCCTCCCTCCAGTTCTACAGCAGTGATCTCCCTCCCTCCCTCCAGTTCTACAGCAGTGATCTCCCTCCCTCCCTCCAGTTCTACAGCAGTGATCTCCCCCACCCTCCCTCCCCCCAGTTCTACAGCAGTGATCTCCCTCCCTCCCTCCCTCCAGTTCTACAGCAGTGATCTCCCTCCCTCCCTCCAGTTCTACAGCAGTGATCTCCCTCCCTCCCTCCAGTTCTACAGCAGTGATCTCCCTCCCTCCCTCCAGTTCTACAGCAGTGATCTCCCTCCCTCCAGTTCTACAGCAGTGATCTCCCTCCCTCCAGTTCTACAGCAGTGATCTCCCCCCCTCCTCCCTCCCTCCAGTTCTACAGCAGTGATCTCCCTCCCTCCAGTTCTACAGCAGTGATCTCCCTCCCTCCAGTTCTACAGCAGTGATCTCCCTCCCTCCAGTTCTACAGCAGTGATCTCCCTCCCTCCAGTTCTACAGCAGTGATCTCCCTCCCTCCAGTTCTACAGCAGTGATCTCTCTCCCTCCCTCCAGTTCTACAGCAGTGATCTCCCTCCCTCCCTCCAGTTCTACAGCAGTGATCTCCCTCCCTCCCTCCAGTTCTACAGCAGTGATCTCCCTCCCTCCCTCCAGTTCTACAGCAGTGATCTCCCTCCCTCCCTCCAGTTCTACAGCAGTGATCTCCCCCCTCCCTCCAGTTCTACAGCAGTGATCTCCCCCCTCCCTCCAGTTCTACAGCAGTGATCTCCCCCCCTCCCTCCAGTTCTACAGCAGTGATCTCCCTCCCTCCAGTTCTACAGCAGTGATCTCCCTCCCTCCAGTTCTACAGCAGTGATCTCCCTCCCTCCCCCTCCAGTTCTACAGCAGTGATCTCCCTCCCTCCCTCCAGTTCTACAGCAGTGATCTCCCTCCCTCCCTCCAGTTCTACAGCAGTGATCTCCCACCCTCCCCTCCCCCAGTTCTACAGCAGTGATCTCCCGCCCTCCCTCCCTCCCTCCAGTTCTACAGCAGTGATCTCCCTCCCTCCCTCCAGTTCTACAGCAGTGATCTCCCTCCAGTTCTACAGCAGTGATCTCTCCCTCCCTCCCTCCAGTTCTACAGCAGTGATCTCTCTCCCTCCCCTCCAGTTCTACAGCAGTGATCTCCCTCCCTCCCTCCCTCCAGTTCTACAGCAGTGATCTCCCTCCCTCCCTCCCTCCAGTTCTACAGCAGTGATCTCCCTCCCTCCCTCCCTCCAGTTCTACAGCAGTGATCTCCCTCCCTCCCTCCCTCCAGTTCTACAGCAGTGATCTCCCTCCCTCCCTCCCTCCAGTTCTACAGCAGTGATCTCCCTCCCTCCCTCCAGTTCTACAGCAGTGATCTCCCTCCCTCCCCAGTTCTACAGCAGTGATCTCCCTCCCTCCCTCCAGTTCTACAGCAGTGATCTCCCCTCCCCCTCCCTCCCTCCCCCAGTTCTACAGCAGTGATCTCCCTCCCTCCCTCCAGTTCTACAGCAGTGATCTCCCTCCCTCCCTCCAGTTCTACAGCAGTGATCTCCCTCCCTCCCTCCAGTTCTACAGCAGTGATCCCTCCCTCCCTCCAGTTCTACAGCAGTGATCTCCCTCCCTCCCTCCAGTTCTACAGCAGTGATCTCCCTCCCTCCCTCCAGTTCTACAGCAGTGATCTCCCTCCCTCCCTCCCTCCAGTTCTACAGCAGTGATCTCCCTCCCTCCCTCCCTCCAGTTCTACAGCAGTGATCTCCCTCCCTCCCTCCCTCCCTCCAGTTCTACAGCAGTGATCTCCCTCCCTCCCTCCCTCCAGTTCTACAGCAGTGATCTCCCCCTCCCTCCCTCCCTCCAGTTCTACAGCAGTGATATCCCGCCCTCCCTCCCTCCAGTTCTACAGCAGTGATCTCCCTCCCTCCCTCCCTCCAGTTCTACAGCAGTGATCTCCCTCCCTCCCTCCAGTTCTACAGCAGTGATCTCCCGCCCCTCCCTCCCTCCAGTTCTACTGCAGTGATCTCCCTCCCTCCAGTTCTACAGCAGTGATCTCCCTCCCTCCAGTTCTACAGCAGTGATCTCCCTCCCTCCAGTTCTACAGCAGTGATCTCCCTCCCTCCCTCCAGGTATACAGCAGTGGAGAAACAGTACTGGCGGTAGACAGACTCTCTCTAGCAGTGGGGAAAGGAGAGTGTTTTGGCCTGCTGGGTTTCAATGGAGCAGGGAAGACCACCACCTTCAAGATGCTCACCGGGGACGAGACTGTCACCTCTGGCGATGCCTACATTGACGGCTACAGCATTCTGAGGGATGTCAAGAAGGTTAGAGAGAGAGAGGAAAACATTTCACTTTCTTTTTTTTTTCAAATAAACCTTTTTTTTATGTCACATACACAGGATAGGTGCAGTGAAATGTGTTGTTTGACAGGGTCATCCATAGTAGTACGGCATCCCTGGAGCAAATTAAGATTAACTACCTTGCTCGAGGGCACATCGGCAGATTTTTCACCTTGTCGGCTCGGGTATACTCAAACCTCTAAGCTACCTGCTGCCCTTACTTAAAAGTTCATTAGGGCACACCGTAGCAAAGCATTTTGCAACAGAAAACAAAAACTAGCATTTCTTATTGTATGCGTACAGATAGGACCTTCTTAATTAGGGACTGTTTTCTTACGCTTTGTGCCTCCTGAACACCAACCAGTTCTAATATGCTGTGAAACAAAATCACCTTGCATGACACCACCCTCTCTCCCGTATGTCGTAGGTACAGCAGCGGATTGGCTATTGCCCGCAGTTCGATGCTGTCCTGGATCACATGACAGGAAGAGAAACGCTGAGCATGTATGCTAGGCTCCGGGGGATACCAGAGAAATACGTGTCAGGCTGCGTGGAGAACGTGCTACGGTCCTTACTACTGGAGCCCCATGCTGACAAACTGTGCCGCAGCTACAGGTAAGCAGTGAGGGGGAGGGGCTGTGTGTTTGTGTTGGTTTGGGGGTGGGGGACAGTGGGTGGGTGTGTTGGTTTGGGGGTGGGGGACAGTGTGTGTGTTGGGGTGGGGGACAGTGGGTGGGTGTGTTGGTTTGGGGGTGGGGGACAGTGTGTAGGTGTGTTGGTTTGGGGGTGGGGGACAGTGTGTAGGTGTGTTGGTTTGGGGGTGGGGGACAGTGTGTAGGTGTGTTGGGGTGGGGGACAGTGTGTAGGTGTGTTGGTTTGGGGGTGGGGGACAGTGGGTGGGTGTGTTGGTTTGGGGGTGGGGGACAGTGTGTGGTTTGGGGTGGGGGACAGTGTGTAGGTGTGTTGGTTTGGGAGTGGGGGACAGTGGGTGGGTGTGTTGGTTTGGGGGTGGGGGACAGTGGGTGGGTGTGTTGGTTTGGGGGTGGGGGACAGTGGGTGGGTGTGTGTTGGGGTGGGGGACAGTGGGTGGGTGTGTTGGTTTGGGGGTGCGGGACAGTGTGTTGGTTTGGGGGTGGGGGACAGTGTGTGGTGTGTTGGGGTGGGGGACAGTGTGTAGGTGTGTTGGTTTGGGGGTGGGGGACAGTGGGTGGGTGTGTTGGTTTGGGGGTGGGTGTGTTGGCTTGGGGGTGGGGGACAGTGGGTGGGTGTGTTGGTTTGGGGGTGGGGGACAGTGTGTAGGTGTGTTGGTTTTGGGGGGGTGGGGGTGGGGGACAGTGTGTAGGTGTGTTGGTTTGGGGGTGTGGGACAGTGTGTAGGTGTGTTGGTTTGGGGGTGGGGGACAGTGGGTGGGTGTGTTGGTTTGGGGGTGGGGGACAGTGTGTGGTTTGGGGTGGGGGACAGTGGGTGGGTGTGTCGGTTTGGGGGTGGGGGACAGTGTGTGGTTTGGGGTGGGGGACAGTGGGTGGGTGTGTTGGTTTGGGGGTGGGGGAGAGTGGGTGGGTGTGTTGGTTTGGGGGTGGGGGACAGTGTGTAGGTGTGTTGGTTTGGGAGTGGGGGACAGTGGGTGGGTGTGTTGGTTTTGGGGGTGGGGGACAGTGGGTGGGTGTGTTGGTTTGGGGGTGGGGGACAGTGGGTGGGTGTGTGTTGGGGTGGGGGACAGTGGGTGGGTGTGTTGGTTTGGGGGTGCGGGACAGTGTGTTGGTTTGGGGGTGGGGGACAGTGTGTGGTGTGTTGGGGTGGGGGACAGTGTGTAGGTGTGTTGGTTTGGGGGTGGGGGACAGTGGGTGGGTGTGTTGGTTTGGGGGTGGGTGTGTTGGCTTGGGGGTGGGGGACAGTGGGTGGGTGTGTTGGTTTTGGGGGTGGGGGACAGTGTGTGTAGGTGTGTTGGTTTGGGGGTGGGGGACAGTGTGTTTTGGGGTGGGGGACAGTGGGTGGGTGTGTTGGTTTGGGGGTGGGGAACAGTGTGTGGATGTTTTGGTGTGGGAGTGGGGGACAGTGTGTGTAGTGTGTTGGTTTGGGGGTGGGGGACAGTAGTGTGTAATTTGCAAATAAATTCATAAAAATCCTACAATGTGATTTTCTAGATTTTTTTCTTCTCATTTTGTCTGTCATAGTTGAAGTGTACCTATGATGAAAATTACAGGCCTCATCTTTTTAAGTGGGAGAACTTGCACAATTGGTGGCTGACTAAATACTTTTTTGCCCCACTGTATCTTGTCCTATAGTGCATACTACTCCTTCTCTCTCTAGAGACATAGCTCATGAATGTCAAGATATTACCGAGTACAAACACACTGCCTTTCCTCCTTCCTTCCCCCCATCCCTTCTCCCTCAAATCCCTTCGTACCCCCCCCTTTCACTCTCTCTCCCTCCAGTGGGGGCAATAAGAGGAAGCTGAGTGCAGCTGTGGCTCTGATTGGTGGACCCCCGGTCATCTTCCTGGATGAGCCATCCACTGGCATGGACCCGGTTGCTAGGCGACTGCTGTGGGACGCTGTGACGCGCACCCGGGAGTCTGGAAAGGCCATCATCATCACCTCTCACAGGTGAGCATAGCACACACACACACACACCATCCTCTTTATCGCCATCATCATCATCATCCACCTTCCAGTACAGTCATTACTGTGTCACAGGAAGGAACAGAGTGACTCAGAGAATAAAATAGATGTTGTCGTGGGTTTATCTTTCTCCCTCTCCTCTTTTGTTCCTCTCTTCTTCCCCTTCTCTCTCTCTGCTGTAGTATGGAGGAATGCGAGGCCCTGTGTACCCGGCTGGCGGTGATGGTGAACGGTCAGTTTAAGTGTCTGGGCAGTCCCCAGCACCTGAAGAGTAAGTTTGGCAGCGGCTACACACTACTGGCTAAAGTACGAGTGCACAAGGAGGTGGAGGATAGCGACCTGCAACTCTTCAAGGACTTCATCGAGAGCACCTTCCCAGGTCAGAGAGAGAGACACACACACACTCTGAGTCAGACTCATGAACATACACGGGTGCACACACACAAACAAACTTATACAGGCGCACGTAGTGTACACACACACACACACACACACACGTAGACATTCACAAACACTCACGCGTACGTATGCACACAGACACACGTGCACGCACCCCACCCCCTGAGGCTGGTTCAAAGATAATCCAAGATGTATGACTGTCAATGGTTTAGGGCAGTGGTTCCTAAACTTTTTATAGTCCCATACCCCTTCAAATAGTCAACCTCCAGCTGTTTAGCACCAGGGTCAGCACACTCTCAAATGTTTTTTTTTCCATCATTGTAATAAGCCTGCCACACACACACCATACGATACGATACATTTACTAAACATAAGAATGAGTGTGAGTTTTTGTCACAACCCGGCTCGAGGGAAGTGACAAAGAGCTGTTGTAGGACCAGGGCACAAATAATAATAATAATAATAATTGTGCTCTTTATTTAACCATCTTACATATAAAACTTTTTTGTTCATCAAAAATGGTGAATAACTCACCACAGGTTAATGAGAAGGGTGTGCTTGAAAGGATGCACATAACTCTGCACTGTTGGGTTGTATTGGAGAGAGTCTGAGTCTTCAATCATTTTCCACACACAGTTTGTGCCTGTATTTAGTTTTCATTCTAGTGAGGGCTGAGAATCCACTCTCATATAGGTACATGGTTGCAAAGGGCATCAGTGTCTTAACAGCACGATTTGCCAAGGCAAGAAACTCTGAGTGCAGCCCAATCCATAAATCTAGCAGTGGCTTCTGATTAAATGACATTTTCACAGAACCGCTTGTTTGAATTTCGATGAGGCTCTCTTGTTCAGATATCTATAAGTGGACTGGAGGCATGGCATGAAAGGGTTAACGAATCCAGTTGTTTGTGTCATCCATTTCAGGAAAGTATCTGCGTAATTGCTCACCCAACTCACTCAGGTGCTTCGCTATATGACATTTGACATTGTCCGTAAGCTTAAGTTCATTTGCAAACAAAAAATCATACGATGATGGAAAGACCTGTGTGTTGTCCTTGTTAATGCAGACAGAGAAGAGCTCCAACTTCTTAATCATAGACTCAATTTTGTCCCGCACATTGATAGTTGCGGAGAGTCCCTGTAATCCTAGATTCAGATCATTCAGGCGAGAAAAACCGTCACCCAGATAGACCAGTCGTATGAGAAACTCGTCATCATGCAAGCAGTCAGACAAGTGACTATTATGGTCAGTAAAGAAAACTTTAAGCTCGTCTCTCTATTAAAAAAGTGTCAATACTTTGCCCCTTGATAACCAGCGCACTTCTGTATGTTGTAAAAGTGTTACATGGTCGCTGCCCATATCTTTGCATAATGCAGAAAATACACGAGAGTTCGGGGTCTTGCTTTAATGAAGTTAACCATTTTCACTGTAGCGTCCAAAACGTCTTTCAAGCTGTCAGACATTCCCTTGGCAGCAAGAGCCTCTCGGTAGATGCTGCAATGTACCCAAGTGGCGTCGGGAGCAACTGCTTGCACACGCATTACCACTCCACTGTGTCTCCCTGTCATGGCTTTTGCTCCATCAGTACAGATACCAACACATCTTAACCACCAAAGTCCATTAGATGTCACAAAGCTGTCCAGTACTTTAAACACATTTTCTCCTGTTGTCCTGGTCTCCAGAAGAGGATGTCTTCCTGATACGTCGTGAAACAGTGTTGTTTGATAAAGACTGTCTGTTTTTTTGGGCCTTTTCCCCCAGCATTGTCCCAGCCATATCCACGCAGCAGGAAGAATTAAGTCCTCTACAATAGTCTGGGTCTTGCCTGTCCTAGCCACTCAGTAGCTCACCATATAAGATGCTTCTAGCCCCTTCTTATTAATGGTATCGGTTGCTTTTATACATGTATTACTACGCAAAAGTAGTCTATTCTCGCTCAAAATACCCCCGTGGCTTATTTTTCACATTTGGTCATGTTTCGTTTCTAAATGTCTGCGTAAGAGGGAAGGTTTCCCGCGAGAGAGTAACGGTTAATGTGATTGGATGTTAATTATTTGACTAGGCTGCCTGTATTTGACATTGTGTTTTTGTTTCGATAAGCACTAGATGGTTTAATTTCATTTTTGGCAGTGAAACGAGGCTACACCTACCCCAGTTTGGGAATACCTGGTTTAGGGGGTTAGTCTAACATGACATCACTTCCTTCTCTCCACAGGAAGTCTACTAACAGATGAACACCAGGGCATGGTGCACTACCACTTAACTGACAAGACTCTTACCTGGGCACAGGTAACAATCTCTCTTTCTCAGCCGGTCCCTATTCACTCCCTAACCCTTCTTCTTGGCCCTAACCTGTCAGCCAACCTGTCTTTTAGACTGTAAGAGCACTATCTAGTGGAGACCAAACCTGTCAGCCAACCTGTCTTTTAGACTGTAAGAGCACTATCTAGTTGAGACCTAACCTGTCAGCCAACCTGTCTTCTAGACTGTAATAGCACTATCTAGTGGAGACCAAACCTGTCTTTTAGACTGTAATAGCACTATCTAGTGGAGACCTAACCTGTCAGCCAACCTGTCTTTTAGACTGTAATAGCACTATCTAGTGGAGACCTAACCTGTCTTTTAGACTGTAATAGCACTATCTAGTGGATACCAAACCTGTCTTTTAGACTGTAATAGCACTATCTAGTGGAGACCTAACCTGTCAGCCAACCTGTCTTTTAGACTGTAATAGCAATATCTAGTGGAGACCTAACCTGTCAGCCAACCTGTCTTTTAGACTGTAAGAGCACTATCTAGTGGAGACCTAACCTGTCTTTTAGACTGTAATAGCACTATCTAGTGGAGACCAAACCTGTCAGCCAACCTGTCTTCTAGACTGTAAGAGCACTATCTAGTGGAGACCTAACCTGTCAGCCAACCTGTCTTTTAGACTGTAAGAGCACCCTCTAATGGAGACCTAACCTGTCAGCCAGCCTGTCTTTTAGACTGTAATACCACCATCTAGTGGAGAAAGAGTGTAATGACGTATTTGCCTTTGATTTGTATCCGACTACTCCACACAATTGACGTTGTCAGATACAGCTTTTGATTTCAGGCTAAGCACTGACTCACCCTCTGATTTCCCTCTTTCTATCCCCTCTCTTCATCCCCCCATCCTCCCCAAGGTGTTTGGCACCCTGGAGGCAGCCAAAGAGAAGTACAACATCGACGACTACGCTGTGAGCCAGATCTCCTTGGAACAGGTGTTCCTCAGCTTCGCCCAGTTCCAGCACTGCAGCAGGAAATAGATACAGCGAGGAGGAAGAAGAGGGGAGCTCCATCTCTCTGTTTCTCTCTCTGTCTGTCCATCTGTCCTGTGTATCTCTCCACTCTGTGTGGCTGACCTGTGTACATGGGCTCGACTATGTGACGCGCCACTGAGCTATGATCAGGTCTTGATCTACATACACACAGACAGACACTGTGCAGTGATGGAGCAGAGTTTGAATCCCTGGACACCCGGTCTTCAACGTGGCCGTGTTACCCCAGCTCCCTCTAACCCCGCTGGGCTTGGACCGCCAACCAGACTGGACCTGTTGATCCAAGCCTGGGTCTTAACCATCAACCACTCCTTTCTCTTCTGTTCAATCAGTTTGTGTGTTGGACATTTAGGTCAGTACAGAGGCACGGTTAGGGTTAGGGAGTTCTGTTTAGGGGGGGGGGGTCTGCTGTACGACCAAGTAAGGAACCTTAGATGTTACCCCTTTTTTGTCTTTGATGTTTAAGACCATGTATACAACTGGATACCACTGGATATGATGGTCTACTCTGTATAATACAACTCAGCCTTGTGAATGTGTGACAGGCAGGGTTGTGAATGTGTGACAGGCAGGGTTGTGAATGTGTGACAGGCAGGGTTGTGAATGTGTGACAGGCAGGGTTGTGAATGTGTGACAGGCAGGGTTGTGAATGTGTGATGTGTGACAGGCAGGGTTGTGAATGTGTGACAGGCAGGGTTGTGAATGTGTGACAGGCAGGGTTGTGAATGTGTGACAGGCAGGGTTGTGAATGTGTGACAGGCAGGGTTGTGAATGTGTGACAGGCAGGGTTGTGAATGTGTGACAGGCAGGGTTGGTGACAGGCAGGGTTGTGTGTGACAGGCAGGGTTGTGAATGTGTGACAGGCAGGGTTGTGAATGTGTGACAGGCAGGGTTGTGAATGTGTGACAGGCAGGGTTGTGAATGTGTGACAGACCTTTGTGTGAACTTGTTTGCAGCTTTCTTTATGAATGATTTTTGTCTCCTCGTATGATTCTTACTGTGATCCTAAACAATTGTGCACAGTGGTTATTGTTTGTCACTGATATGATTGAAATATACAATGAAGCACTTCAAGTGATGGAATTGTAAAACAAATCAACACATTTTTTTTCTTTATTAGGGTAAATGCCATGCTAATGCCATGCCAGGGTAAATGCCATTCTAATGCTATGCCAGGGTAAATGCTATGCTAATGCCATGCCAGGGTAAATGCCATGCTAATGCCATGCCAGGGTAAATGCTATGCTCTAACGCTTGCTCATCATTTTTGGTCGGATGTAAATGATGTAATAGATTCATGGTACTGAAGCCACTTCCTGTAGGAAATCATTAGATTGGTTTGCAGAAACAGTAGCTAACAATTGCATGTCTGAAAGAACAACAACCTCTCTGCACTGCATTGCATGGCACACCAAAAGTGTGCTAGGTATTGAGATGCCCTCAGACCATCATCGAAATTCCTAATTGCAAGATTCAGAAAGAAAAAAGGTCTTGAAGGATTTGGGCATGTTGGACTGTGTGGTTTCTATCCTTAGCATTGTGTCCACTGACTGAAGCACAACTTCCCTTTCTACGGGCTACAGTAAGTTTGATGCAGTGTCATAGTTACAGAATCACTATCAACCTGCTGAGGTACAGATATGTTATTTGACTTTAAGGGATAAGTCAATGACCTTGTGAAATCACTGCACTATCCCTCTAAGTGAGGTGTTTTTTGGTTAGTTTACCCACACTAATTTAACTGCAGCTTAAGCATTTCATGTTAACTTTATTTGTTGTGTGCTGTCCCTTTACTGCTGTCAATTATACTATACAGTACTACAATGTTATTCCTGAAGGCTGAAACAAAATGATGTTTTTGCTTATCAATGTGTAGATGCATTACAGGTATGGACCAATGCACTGTTACGTCCTCTTAATATAGAGTTTAGAGTACTTTACTATAGAGTAACACACCGTCCAGTCAACAAATCAGTCACTTTTTTCCCTCCATTGGCTGTTTTGTTTTCTCATTTGCAAACCCTTTCTTAATGTAATTGAATGAAGAGGTTGAATGAGAATGTGAGGTTTGAAGACAATAGCTTCCACAAGAATGAAAGTATTTCTGTCCAGACAGAGAATTCCTGTGTCTTGTTCCAGCATTCCATTTATAATTTTTTTTTGCTTTGTGGAAAATGTTTAGGCCAAGTCCAATATTTAGTCCAATTGTGTCTAGACATGTTCACTCTCCTATGTTCTCCCAATGCTACCCTGGTTGATGTGGTTATGTATCTAAACTATCAACAGTAGTCATGGGAGCATAGTGTAAATGTCTTAAAGGGGTAGCTGACTTTTTTGTTGATGTTTTCAGTTTTAAAAAGTTAACTGTCCTTTTTAAAAGAATGTTTCTGAAAATGGTTAACTTATCAATGCAACTGACTGTAAAACAGCCTCACATAAGGACCATGAAGGATCAACTCTGCCCCCTCATAGCTCACTCAATCTAGCAAGTTGACTTTTTATTTTATTTTTTAAAAGCACTTTTGAAGTAAACCTCTGCAACAATGGCTGTTTCTGTGATGGTTGAACTTAAGCACTGCGTAGGATAGTTGACAAACTAATAGGCAAGTGGTTACAGACTTAAATAGAGGCTGACGTTCATGTTTGGAAGACAAAAAATAGGCCTTATTGATTATACAGGGCTCTGTCCTGACAACTTCTGTTTTTGTTACGTTTCTACATATTATAGATGCTAGTTCATCTGTATGGACATGTCTTACAGCCAGTGAAAGAGAACTTGAAAACATTGTGATGAGGCATATGATTAGGATGAAATACAATGTATCATATTTAAAAAGGGACTCTTCATCATTGTACTCGTATGTACTGTATCATGGAACTAACCTTGTCTACTGTATAATTACTGCTATTATTTTTTACATTAAATTTGCTTTATGCAAATTGGAACAAAAAGAAGTATTCCTTTACTTTAGAAACACCACACTCCCATTATACATAATCAATGATGAGGTATTTCTAATAATAAGCCAGCTGTTCTACAAATATATAAAACTGGACCAGCTGGACTCAGCCAGTAGTACACTGGTCATATACTGTTAACACCTGTATGCTTTGTTTGTGAATCAGAGCATGACCTGTGTGTATCCCCTCAGTAGTTACAACCCAGGTTTTCTCTGGTGATTTCAGAGGGGAAGGAACAGAAACCCTCAGTGGTTACAACCCAGGTTTTCTCTGGTGATTTCAGAGGGGAAGGAACAGAAACCCTCAGTAGTTACAACTCAGGTTTTCTCTGGTTATTTCAGAGGGGAAGGAACAGAAACCCTCAGTGGTTACAACCCAGGTTTTCTCTGGTGTTTTCAGAGGGTAAGGCACAGAAACCCTCAGTAGTTACAACCCAGGTTTTCTCTGGTGATTTTAGAGGGGAAGGCACAGAAACTTTGACGATGGACAAAAGTCTTGCAGGACCAGTTATTTGACCTCCCTATTCCCTGCCGTATTGCCAGATTTGCATACATGTCATACAACCTGGAACCTATGGGCTGGTTTCCCAGTCTAGGACTATGCTACATCTGTCTGGGAAACCTTTATTGGGCTTGGGTTATTCTTTCACTCCCCTGAATGGAAAAGGAGGGGTTGGTCAAATACATTCATATTACCAGGAAGCATGAAGAAAAGTATTTTATAGGTGTGAGGGATTTGTGTCAGTTCTTTGTTCATGTTCACAATCTGCTAACTGATTCTTCAGAAAGTGTGAAACACAATCAGACCTAAAAGACAATCGAGGTTAAACTGTATTCCTACTTCCTCTTATTCAGTTTTGTGATTACGTTTAATCAGTCAATTCTCTGTTGCTCAGTATAGACGGATTACAGTATGAGATAATGACAGATAATGATGTCTACGTGATATCCATGTTCTCCATTCTGTTGAGGCTGTTCCGTTATGTTAAAATATGGTCAGCATATACAGTGCCTTCGGAAAGTATTTAGACCCCTTGACTTTTCCCACATTTTGTTATGTTACGGCCTTATTCTAAAATGGATTTAAAAAATAATTACTCAGCAATCTACACACAATACCCCAGATGACAAAGCAAAAACAGGTTTTTAGACATTTCTGCAAATGTATTAAAAATAACAGAAATACCTTATTTACATAGGTATTCAGACCCTTTGCTATGAGACTTGAAATTGAGATCAGGTGCATCCTGTTTCCATTGATCATCCTTGAGAGGGTTCTACAACTTGGAGTCCACCTGTGGTAGATTCAATTAATTGGACATGATTTGGAAAGGCATTTTCCTGTCCAACAGTTGACAGTGCATGTCAGAGCAAAAACCAAGACATGAGGTCGAAGGAATTGTCCGTAGAGCTCAGAGACAGGATTGTGTCGAGGCACAAATCTGGGGAATGGTACCAAAACATTTCTGCAGCTTTGAAGGTCCCCAAGAACACAGTGGCCTCCATCATTCTGAAATGGAAGAAGTTTGGAACCACCAACACTCTTCCTAGAGCTGGCCTCCCAGCCAAACTGAGCAATAGGGGAACAAGAGCCTTGGTTAGGGAGGTAACCAAGAAACCGATGGTCACTCTGACAGAGCTCTAGAATTCCTCTGTGGAGATGGGAGAACCTTCCAGAAATACAACTATCTCTGCAGCACTCCACCAATCAGGCCTTTATGGTAGAGCGGCCAGACAGAAGCCACTCTTCAGTAAAAGGCACATGCCAGCCTGCTTGGAATTTGCCAAAAGGCTCCTAAAGACTCTCAGACCATGAGAAACAACCTCTCACTCAACGTCAACAAAACAAAGGAGATGATCGTGGAATTCAGCAAACGGCAGAGGGGGAATCCCCCTATCCACATCGACGGGACCGCAGTGGAGAAGGTGGAACGTTTTAAGTTCCTCTGCGTACACATCACGGATAAACTGAAATGGTCCACCCACACAGCGTGGTGAAGAAGACGCAACAGTGCCGTTTCAACCTCAAGAGGCTGAAGAAATTCTTGTCAGCTAAAAGCCTCACAAACCTTTACAGATGCACCATTGAGAGCATCCTGTCGGGCTGTATCACCACCTGGTACGGCAACTGCACCGCCCACAACCGCAAGGCTCTCCAGAGGGTGGTGCGGTCTGCACAATGCATCACCGGGGGCAAACTACCTGCCATCCAGGACACCTACAGCACCCGATGTTACAGGATGGCCAAAAAGATCACCAAGGACAACAACCACCCGAGCCACTGCCTGTTCACCCCGCTACCATTCAGAAGGCAAGGTCAGTATAGGTGCATCAAAGTTAGGACCGAGAGACTGAAAAACATTTCAAGGCCATCTGACTTTTAAACAGCCATCACTGACAGAGGCTGCTGTCTACATACAGACTCAAAATCATTGTTCATGTTAATAAATGGATCACTAGTCACTTTAATAAGGCCACTTTAATAATGTTTACATATCTTGCATTACTCATCTCATATGTATATACTGTATTCTATACCATATATTGCATCTTGCCCGCTCGTTCATTGCTCATCCGTATATTTATATGTACATATTCTTATTCCATCCCTTTACTTAGATTTGTGTGTATTAGGTAGTTGTTGTGGGATTGTTAGATATTATTGCACCGTAGGAACTAGAAGCACAAGCATTTCACTAAACTCGCATTAACATCTGCTAACCATGTATGCCAAGCGTCAAGTCTGGGAAACCTGGCACCATCCCTACTTTGAAGCATGGTGGTGGCGGCATCATGCTGTGGGGATGTTTTTCAGCGGCAGGGTCTGGGAGACTAGTCAGGATTGAGGCAAAGATGAACGGAGCAAAGATCAGAGAGATCCTTGATGAAAACCTGCTCCAGAGCGCTCAGGACCTCAGACTGGGACAAAAGTTCACCTTCCAATAGGACAATGACCCTGAGCACACAGCCAAGACAACGCTGGAGTGGCTTCGGGACAAGTCTCTGAATGTCCTTGAGTGGCCTAGCCAGAGCCTGGACTTGAACCCGATCAAACATCTCTGGAGAGACCTGAAAATATCTGTGCAGCAACGCTCCCCATCCAAACTGACGAGGCTTGAGGAGAAGAATGGTAGAAACTCCCCAAATACAGGTGTGCCAAACTTGTAGCGTCATACCCAAGAAGACTTAAGGCTGTAATCGCTGCCAATGGTTCTTCAACAAAGTACTGAGTAAAGGGTCTGAATACTTATGTAAATGTGATATTTGAAAAAATTTGCTAGCTTTTCTTAACCTGTTTTTACTTCATCATTATGGGATATTGTGTGTAGATTGATGAGGATACTTTCGGAATGTGCTGTTGTATGTGGCTCTGAGCCTGCCATAGAGTTGGATAGAGGGCAAACTTGGCCCAAAGCTTATATTAGTATGGGCAGCACCACTGAGGACTTTGACCATTTTGAAGTAGTCAACTTAATTTGCCTGATGACGAGCGAGTGGAGAAGGAGTCTCATTTAACTAAGCTCATCTTTGTCCACTTTCCCTCTCCTCGCCGCCTCTCCTTGATTACCTTTGACCTTTTTCAAAAGGAGGCAAGAGGAGATGGAGGAGAGCAGACGCAGGAGTTGAGCAAACCACTTGAGAAAAGCCCTATGGGTTGAAGAAGGATCCTAGAGATGTAGAGAGCTCATCTATATTTACAATAGACACTTCCGTGACAGCATGGGCAGTGCTATTGAGGGCTATCTCAGTTTTAAAGTAGTTGATTTCTACTCCTTAAAGACCCACTCAGTTGACTACTTTCAAACGGTGAAAGCCCTCCATGATGCTGCACATGTTAAAACGGGCTATGGGCCAAGTGCCTCTCTCCATCTCAATTGGCCCTATGCATAATGCAGTTACACCTGAATGGATCCCACCCCCAGTCATGTCCCTCCCCCACATTCCTGTGTACCTGAGGGTGGGGCATAGAGATCAATAAGGAAGTGAACTTCTGTGAACACAGATTGACAAGATGCGTTATGTAGAAGATCTTCTCCTCCAGACTCCCAGCATGGTGACCCTGCTGGGGGCTGTACTTTTTCTGCCTCCTCTCCTCAGGTTCCAACTCTGAGGAACGGAGGAAGGAGCCTCCAGGACCCAGGCCTCTGCCCCTGCTTTGTAACATGCTCCAGCTGAATCTCAAGAGGCCCTACCGCACCCTTTGTGAGTTGAGGAGAATTCCTGAGTTGCTTTTAAAAAAACAATTTTTTTAGCTTGTTTGTATTTCCTAAAATAGTTGTTAACTTGACCTGTGTGGCTATAAGCTCTATTTAGAGTTTCAACCAAAAGTTATAGTACAAATGGTTTGAGAATTTGAATTATTGCTCACCCTGAAATCTTAGCTTGGAACGTAGGAGAAGTACAAACTCACCTAAACAAACACATGAGTTAACCAACTACTGTCATTCAAAGGTCTATTTGTAGGACATTGTGACTGAAACTGAAATTTAATACATTTTCAACTTCCAAGAACACAGTTTGCTGGAGTCAATTCAAGTAGATTGCAAAAATATATATATATATTGTCAACAGTGTGACAGGTACCAGACCCGCAGTGAACACAAGCAAACAGGCAATTGCGCTGCCTTCAATATCATCTCCATTGTGTACGGCAGCAGGTTTGAATACAATGACCCTCAGTTCCAAGGCATGGTGGACAGACAATGAGACCATAGACCTTACAGGCTCTGCACCTATTAAGGTACCATCTACTTATTTAGTGCACTTTGTTTCTCAATCTTTTTTTCTCAGGAAACTAAGAGTCAGTTTACCAGATCCAGATCTGGAAAACTAATCCTATGGACGTCTTGGTGCAGAATGATATGAGCTAATGCTTACTCTTTCTGTATCAGGAGATCGGTGTACTTCATGTTTCCCTGGCTGGGTCCATGGCTGAAAAACTAGGAACTTATGACTACGTGAATCAGGCCTTCATTGCTCCAAAGAAACCACTAGCAAAGGACACCAATTAGAAGAAGATAATTGCTTGGGCCAAGAAACACGAGCAATGGACATTAGACCAGTGGAAATCTGTCTTTTGGTATGTTGAGTCCAAATTTGAGATTTTTGGTTCCAACCTCCGTGTCTTTGTGAGACACAGAGTAGGTGAATGGATGATCTCCGCATTTGTGGTTCCCACCTTGAAGCATGGAGGAGGAGGTGTGATGCTGTGGGCGTGCTTTGCTGAGGACAATGTCTGTGATTTCTTTATAGTTCAAGGAACACTTGACCAGCATGGCTACCACAGCATTCTGCTGCGATACGCCATCCCATCTGATTTGCTCTTAGTGGGACTATCATTTGATTTTCAACAGGACCATGACCCAAAACACATCTCCAGGCTTTGTAAGGGCTATTTGACCAGGAAGGAGAGCTCCATCAGATGACCTGGCCTCCACAATCACCTGACCTGAACTCAATTGAGATTGTTTGGGATGACCGCAGTGTGAAGGAAAAGTAGCCAACAAGTGCTCAGCATATATGGGAACTCATTCAAGACTGTTGGAAAAGAATTCCAGGTGAAGCTGGTTGAGAGAATGACAAGAGTGTGCAAGCTGTCATTAAGGCAGCTTTGCACACTCTTGTCATGGCTACTCTGAAGAATCTCAAATATAATATATATTTTGATTTGTTTAACACTTTCTTGGTTACTACATTATTTCATATGTGTTATTTCATCATTTTGATGTCTTCACTATTATTCTACAATGTAGAAAATAGTAAAAATAAAGAAAAACCCTTGAATGAGTAGGTGTGTCCAAACTTTTGACTGGTACTGCACGTCGGTTGTTTTGCTTCAGGACGCTCACAGGCCTCACAAGACTCATCTAACGATCTCCCGGTACTAGCTGAAAAAAAGCCTCCTTCACTCACACCGCCAAACTCACCCTTGTAAAACTGACTATCCTACTGATCCTCGACTTTGGCAATGTCATCTACAAAATAGCTTCCAATACTCTACTCACCAAACTGGATGCAGTCTATCACAGTGCCATCCGTTTTGTTACCAAATCACCTTATACCACACACCACTGCGACCTGTATGCTCTAGTCGACTGGCCCTCACTACATATTCGTCTCCAGGCCCACTGGCTCCAGGTCATCTATAAGTCTATGCTAGGTAAAGCTCTGCCTTATCTCAGTTCACTGGTCACGATAACAACACCCACCCGTAGCACACGTTCCAGCAGGTATATCTCACTGATCATCCCCAAAGCCAACACCTAATTTGGCCGCCTTTTCTTCCAGTTCTCTGCTGCCAGTGACTGGAACGAATTGCAAAAATCGCTGAAGTTGGAGACTTTTATTTCCTTCACCAACTTTAAACATCAGCTATCTGAGCAGCTAAACAATCGCTGCAGTGGTACATAGTCCATCCAATCTACCTAACTCATCTCCATATTGTTTTTATTTACTTTTCTGCTCTTTTGCACACCAGTATCTCTACTTGCACATCATCATCTGCTCATCTATCACTCCAGTGTTAATCTGCTAAATTGTAATTATTCGCTCCTATGGTCTATTTATTGCCTACCTCCTCACGCCATTTGCACACACTGTATATAGACTTTCTTTTTTTGTACTGTGTCATTGACTTGTTTATTGTGCTATTGGCTTGTTTATTGTTTACTCCATGTGTAACTCTGTGTTGTTGTCTGTGTCACACTGTTTTGCTTTATCTTGGCCAGGTCACAGTTGTAAATGAGAACTTGTTCTCAACTAGCCTACCTGGTTTTAAATAAAGGTGAAATAATAAAAATACAAAAAATGAATGGAAGTAGAGTGCCTTCAGAAAGTATTCACACCCCTTGACTTTTTCCACATTGTTGTGTTACAGCCTGAATTTAAAATAGATTCAAATGAGAGTGTTTGTCACTGGCCTGCACACCCCATAATGTCATCATGGAATTATGTTTTCTATTTTTTGTCATTTTCTTTTTCAAATGAATTAAAAATGGAAAGCTGAAATGTCTTGAGTTAGTAAGTATTCAACCCCGTTGCTATTTAAATTAAATAAGTTAATGAGTAAAACTTATTATGGCTGGGGGCAGTATTGAGTAGCTTGGATGAATAAGATGCCCAGAGTGAATGGCCTGCTCCTCAGTCCTAGTTGCTAATATATTCATATTATTAGTACATTTGGATAGAAAACACTGAAGTTTCTAAAACTGTTTGAATGATGTCCGTGGGTATTACAGAACTACTATTGCAGGCATAAACCCGAGAAAAAATCCAAACAGGAAGTGGGAAAACTGAGGTTGGTCGATTTCCAACACAGTCCCTATCAAATACACAGTGGAATATGGGTCAAGTTGCACTTTTTAAGGCTTCCACTAGAAAGGCTTTCGGAGCCATCATCGACTCAGTGGGTTTTGTCCAATATGTCTCTGGACCCACTCACTGTCACAGTCATACGCTGGACCTAGTTTTGTCCCATGGAATAAATGTGGTGGATCTTAATGTTTTTCCTCATAATCCTGGACTATCGGACCACCATTTTATTACGTTTGCAATTGCAACAAATAATCTGCTCAGAAGGAACATCAAAATTCGTGCTATAAATTCACAGACAACACAAAGATTCCTTGATGCCCTTCCAGACTCCCTCTGTCTACCCAAGGACGCCAGAGGACAAAAATCAGTTAACCACCTAACTGAGGATCTCAATTTAACCTTGCGCAATACCCTAGATGCAGTTGCACCCCTAAAAACTAAAAAAATTTCTCATAAGAAACTAGCTCCCTGGTACACAGAAAATACCCGAGCTCTGAAGCAAGCTTCCAGAAAATTGGAACGGAAATGGCGCCACACCAAACTGGAAGTCTTCCGACTAGCTTGGAAGGACGGTACCGTGCCGAAGAGCCCTTACTGCTGCTCGATCATCCTATTTTTCTAACTTAATTGAGGAAAATAAGAACAATCCGAAATTCCTTTTTGATACTGTCGCAAAGCTAACTAAAAAGCAGCATTCCCCAAGAGAGGATGACTTTCACTTTAGCAGTGATAAATTCATGAACTTCTTTGAGGAAAAGATTATGATTATTAGAAAGCAAATTACAGACTCCTCTTTAAACCTGCGTATTCCTCCAAACCTCAGTTGTCCTGAGTCTGCACAACTCTGCCAGGACCTAGGATCAAGAGAGACGCTCAAGTGTTTTAGTACTATATCTCTTGACACAATGATGAAAATAATCATGGCCTCTAAACCTTCAAGCTGCATACTGACCCTATTCCAACTAAACTACTGAAAGAGCTGCTTCCTGTGCTTGGCCCTCCTATGTTGAACATAATAAACGGCTCTCTATCCACTGGATGTGTACCAAACTCACTAAAAGTGGCAGTAATAAAGCCTTTCTTGAAAAAGCCAAACCTTGACCCAGAAAATATAAAAAACTATCGGCCTATATCGAATCTTCCATTCCTCTCAAAAATTTTAGAGAAGGCTGTTGCTCAGCAACTCACTGCCTTCCTGAAGACAAACAATGTATACGAAATGCTTCAGTCTGGTTTTAGACCCCATCATAGCACTGAGACGGCACTTGTGAAGGTGGTAAATTACATTTTAATGGCATCGGACCGAGGCTCTGCATCTGTCCTCGTGCTCCTAGACCTTAGTGCTGCTTTTGATACCATCGATCACCACATTCTTTTGGAGAGATTGGAAACCCAAATTGGTCTACACGGACATGTTCTGGCCTGGTTTAGATCTTATCTGTCGGAAAGATATCAGTTTGTCTCTGTGAATGGTTTGTCCTCTGACAAATCAACTGTAAATTTCGGTGTTCCTCAAGGTTCCGTTTTAGGACCACTATTGTTTTCACTATATATTTTACCTCTTGGGGATGTTATTCGAAAACATAATGTAAACTTTCACTGCTATGCGGATGACACACAGCTGTACATTTCAATGAAACATGGTGAAGCCCCAAAATTGCCCTCGCTAGAAGCATGTGTTTCAGACATAAGGAAGTGGATGGCTGCAAACTTTCTACTATTAAACTCGGACAAAACAGAGATGCTTGTTCTAGGTCCCAAGAAACAAAGAGATCTTCCGTTGAATCTGACAATTAATCTTAATGGTTGTACAGTCGTCTCAAATAAAACTGTGAAGGACCTCGGCTTTACTCTGGACACTGATCTCTCTTTTGAAGAACATATCAAGACCATTTCGAGGACGGCTTTTTTCCCATCTACGTAACATTGCAAAAATCTGAAACTTTCTGTCCAAAAATGATGCAGAAAAATTAATCCATGCTTTTGTCACTTCTAGGTTAGACTACTGCAATGCTCTATTTTCCGGCTACCCGGATAAAGCACTAAATAAACTTTAGTTAGTGCTAAATACGGCTGCTAGAATCCTGACTAGAACCTAAAAATTTGATCATATTACTCCAGTGCTAGCCTCTCTACACTGGCTTCCTGTCAAAGCAAGGGCTGATTTCAAGGTTTTACTGCTAACCTACAAAGCATTACATGGGCTTGCTCCTACCTAGCTCTCTGATTTGGTCCTGCCGTACATACCTACACGTACGCTACGGTCACAAGACGCAGGCCTCCTAATTGTCCCTAGAATTTCTAAGCAAACAGCTGGAGGCAGGGCTTTCTCCTATAGAGCTCCATTTTTATGGAACGGTCTGCCTACCCATGTCAGAGACGCAAACTCGGTCTCAACCTTTAAGTCTTTACTGAAGACTCATCTCTTCAGTGGGTCATATGATTGAGTGTAGTCTGGCCCAGGAGTGGGAAGGTGAACGGAAAGGCTCTGGAGCAACGAACCGCCCTTGCTGTCTCTGCCTGGCCGGTTCCCCTCTTTCTACTGGGATTCTCTGCCTCTAACCCTATTACAGGGGCTGAGTCACTGGCTTACTGGGGCTCTCTCATGCCGTCCCTGGAGGGGGTGCGTCACCTGAGTGGGTTGATTCACTGTTGTGGTCATCCTGTCTGGGTTGGCGCCCCCCCCTTGGGTTGTGCCGTGGCGGAGATCTTTGTGGGCTATACTCAGCCTTGTCTCAGGATGGTAAGTTGGTGGTTGAAGATATCCCTCTAGTGGTGTGGGGGCTGTGCTTTGGCAAAGTGGGTGGGGTTATATCCTTCCTGTTTGGCCCTGTCCGGGGTGTCCTTGGATGGGGCCACAGTGTCTCCTGACCCCTCCTGTCTCAGCCTCCAGTATTTATGCTGCAGTAGTTTATGTGTCGGGGGCTGGGGTCAGTTTGTTATATCTGGAGTACTTCTCCTGTCCTATTCGGTGTCCTGTGTGAATCTAAGTGTGCGTTCTCTAATTCTCTCCTTCTCTCTTTCTTTCTCTCTCTCGGAGGACCTGAGCCCTAGGACCATGCCCCAGGACTACCTGACATGATGACTCCTTGCTGTCCCCAGTCCACCTGGCCATGCTGCTGTTCCAGTTTCAACTGACCTGTGCCCTAGGACCATGCCCCAGGACTACCTGACATGATGACTCCTTGCTGTCCCCAGTCCACCTGGCCATGCTGCTGCTCCAGTTTCAACTTCCACCTGACTGTGCTGCTGCTCCAGTTTCAACTGTTCTGCCTTATTATTATTCGACCATGCTGGTCATTTATGAACATTTGAACATCTTGGCCATGTTCTGTTATAATCTCCACCCGGCACAGCCAGAAGAGGACTGGCCACCCCACATAGCCTGGTTCCTCTCTAGGTTTCTTCCTAGGTTTTGGCCTTTCTAGGGAGTTTTTCCTAGCCACCGTGCTTCTACACCTGCATTGCTTGCTGTTTGGGGTTTTAGGCTGGGTTTCTGTACAGCACTTTGAGATATCAGCTGATGTACGAAGGGCTATATAAATAAATTTGATTTGATGTCAACCGTCTTTAGAAACTTGAATGAGGCTTCGACTGTGATGTGGGGCTGAATGTGAGCTGAATGAGTCAGGTGTCTGGCAGAGAGCCATGGGCTGGTAATGCGCATTTCACATGAGAGGTTGCTCCGTTCCATTACTTTTCTACAGACAATGGAATTCTCCGGTTGGAAAGTTATTGAAGATTTATGATAAAAACATCCGAAAGATTGATTCTATACTTAGTTTAAAATGTTTCTACGAACTGTAATATGACTTTTTTAACCTTTCGTCCGACGTTCGGCTGGACCTGCACGAGCGTTTGGATTTGTGTACTAAACGCCCTAACAAAAGTAGCTATTTGGATCTAAATGTTGGACATTATCGAACAAATCAAACATTTATTGTGGAACTAGGATTCCTGGGAGTGCATTCTGATGAAGATCATCCAAGGTAAGTGAATATTTATAATGTTATTTCTGATTTCTGTTGACTCCAACATGGCGGATAAATGTATTTGTTTTCTGAGCGCTGTTCTCAGAATATTGCATGGTTTTCTTTTTCCGTAAAGCTTTTTTGAAATCTGACATAGCAGTTGCATTAATAAGGATAAGTATAGCTATAATTCCTTGTGTAACACTTGTATTTTCATCAACATTTATGAAGAGTATTTCTTTAAAATTGATGTGGTTATGCAAAATCACTGGATGTTTTTGGAACTACTGAACGTAACGCATCAATGTAAACGCAGATTTTTTTATGAAAATATGAACTATCAAACAAAACATACTTGTATTGTGTTACATGAAGTCCTATGAGTGTCATCTGATGAAGATCATCAAAGGTTAGTGATTAATTTTATCTCTATTTGTGCTTTTTGTGAATCCTATCTTTGGCTGGAAAAATGGCTGTGTTTTTCTGTGGCTTGGTGGTGACCTAACATAATCGTTTGTGGTGCTTTTGCTGTAAAGCATTTTTGATATCAGACACTGTGGCTGGATTAACGAGAATTGTATTTTTAAAACGGTATAAGATACTTGTATGCTTGATGAATTTTAATTGAGATTTTTGTTGTTTTGAATTTGTCACCCTGCTCTTTCACTGGCTGTTGTCATATCGATCCCGTTAACGGGATTTCAGCCCTAAGAAGTTGTTTAACAAGTCACCTAATAAGTTGCATGGACTCCCTCTGTGTTTAACATGAGTTTTCAATGCCTACCTCATCTCTGTACCCCAGACATACAATAATCTGTAAGGTCCCTCAATCGAGCAGTGAATTTTAAACACAGATTCAACCACAAAGACCAGGGAGGTTTTCCAATGCCTCACAGAGAAGGGCACCTATTGGTAGATGAGTAAAAACCACCATGATGTTAGGAATTACACTTTGGATGTGTATCAATACACCCAGTAACAACAAAGATACACGCTTCCTTCCTAACTCAGTTGCCGGAGAGGAAGGAAACCACTCAGAGATTTCACCATGAGGGAAATGGTGACTTGAAAAGAGTTACACAGTTTAATGACTGACTATGAGAAAACTAAGGTTTGATCAATAATATGGTAGTTACTCCACAATACTAACCTAGTTGACAGAGTGAAAAGTAAACCTGTTCAGAATAAAAAATATTCCAAAACATACATCCTGTTTGCAACAAGGCACTAAAGTAATACTGCATGTTTGCGGCAAATCCAATACAACACATTACTGAGTACTACTATCACTTTTCCACGGGCCATTCAGATGTACAACTGACTAGGTATCCCCCTTTCCATATTTTCAAGCATAGTGGTAGCTGTATCATATTATGGGTATGCTTTTAATCGTTAAGGACTGGGGAGTAATTCAGGATAAAAAATAAACGGAAATAGAACTAAGCAAAGGAGAAATCCTAAAGGAAAAACTGGTTCAGTCTGCTTTCCACTTGACACTGGGAGATGAATTAACCTAAAACACAAGGCCAAATCTAAACTGGAGTTCCTTACCAAGAAGATAGTGAATGTTCATGTGGACGAATTACATTTTTGACTTATATCTACTTGAAAATCTATGACAAGACCTGAAAATGATTGTCTCGCAATGATCAACAACCAATTTGACATAGTTGAAGAATTTTTCTTAAGAATAATGTGTTAATGATGCACAATCCAGGTGTGGAAAGCCCTTAGAGACTTACCCAGAAAGACTGACAGCTGTAATCGCTGCCAAAGATGCTTCTACAAAGTATTGACTCAGGGGTGTGAATAGTTACAGCTGAAGTTTGCATACACTCAATTAGTTTTTGGTAGCATTGCCTTTAAATTGTTTAACTTGGGTCAAACGTTTTGGGTAGCCTTCTACAAGCTTCCCACCATACGTTTTTGGCCCATTCCTACTGACAGAGATGGTGTAACTGAGTCAAGGTTGTAGGCCTCCTGGCTCTCACACACTTTCAGTTCTGCCCACAAATTTTCTATGGGGTTGAGGTCAGGGCTTTGTGATGGCCACTCCAATACGTTGACTTTGTTGTCCTTAAGCCATTTTGCCACAACTTTGGAAGTATGCTTGGAGTCCTTTTCCATTTGGAAGACCCAAGCTTTAACTTCCTGCCTGACTGATGTCTTGAGATGTTGCTTCAATATATCCACATAATTTCCTTTCCTCGTGATGCCATCTATTTTGTGAAGTCCACCAGTCCCTCCTGCAGCAATGCACCCCCACAAAATGATGCTGCCACCCCCGTTCTTCACGGTTGGGATGATGTTCTTCGGCTTGCAAGCTTCCCCCTTTTTCCTCCAAACATGACGATGTTCATTATGGCCAAACAGTTCTGTTTTTGTTTCATCAGACCAGAGGACATTTCTCCAAAAGTACAATCTTTGTCCAGGTGTGCAGTTGCAAACCGTAGTCTGTTTTTTTTATGGTGGTTTTGGAGCAGTGGCTTCTTCCTTGCTGAGCGGCCTTTCAGTTTATGCCAATATAGGACTCGTTTTACTGGGGATATAGATACTTTTGTACCTGTTTCCTCCAGCATCTTTACAAGGTTCTCTGCTGTTGTTCTGGGATTGATTTGCACTTTTCGCACCAAAGTACCTTCATCTCTAGGAGACAGAATGCGTCTCCTTCCTGAGTGGTATGATGGCTGCGTGGTCCCATGGTGTTTACACTTGCGACTATTGTTTGTACAGATGAATGTAGTAACTTCAGGCATTTGGAAATTGCTCCCAATGATGAACCAGACTTGTGGAGGTCTACAATGGTTTTACTGAGGTGTTGGCTGATTTCTTTTAATTTTCCCATGATATCAAGCAAAGACGCATTGAGTTTGAAGGTAGGCCTTGAAATACATCCACAGGTACACCTCCAATTGACTCAAATGATGTCCATTAGCCTATCAGAAGCTTCGAAAGCCATGACTTCATTTTCTGGAATTGTGAAATAATCTGTCTGTAAACAATTGTTGGAAAAATTACTTGTGTCATGCACAAAGTAGATGTCCTAACCGATTTGCCAAAACTATAGTTTGTTAACAAGAAATTTGTGGAGTGGTTGAATGTATTTAAATTCGATATTTCTATATTCATTTTCAATCCATTTGAAACATTTCTAAAATCATTGTGAGGTATTGTGTGTCGATGGATCAGAAAAAAATCTAATAAATGTTGAATTCAGGCACAACAAAATGTGGAATAAGCCAAGGGTATGAATACTTTCTGAAGGCACTGTATATATGTACAAATAAATAAAACTAAATGTTCTGATCTTTATTATATCTCTCAGATATAGGACAGATCAAACAACCCCCCAGCTTAGACAGGGTTTAGATTGTTTAGTGCCAAAAATAAGGGGTTAAATACCTGTAAAAAAAAAAAAACTACTAAATTTACGGTTTTAGAACCTTCATTCAAGGGTTTTTCTTTATTTTTACTATTTTCTACATTGTAGAATACACATTAAGAGGGAACGAAATTCCACAAATATACTTTAAAGAAGGCACACCTGTTATTTGAAAAGCATTCCAGGAAGGTGCAAAGCTGTCATCAAGGCAAAGGGTGGCTACTTTGAGGAATCTCAAATAAATATAATTTTGATTTGTTTAACACTTTTTTGGTTACTACCTGGTTCCATTTGCGTTATTTCATAGTTTAAATGTCTTCACTATTATTTTACAAAGTACAAAATTGTAAAAAATAAAGAGAAACCCTTGAATGAGTAGGTGTGTCCAAACCTTTGACCGTTAGTGTATATGTTTCCTGATCTTTCTTATATCACTCAGATATAGGACAGACACTTCAGAACAAACTTCCTTTTGATTTTTGGGGGGACTATCTGTTCTTCCATGTTGTGAATCTGTTAATCAATGCATTTCTATGGGCTTATAGCAGTAAAGTCCACTAAAAAATGGGTCTTAAAATTCTAAATCAAATAGCTAAATGATCCTTGGTATGACATTCTTAATATAATTCCGTATGGCTTAGACCCCCCGGCTTAGGCAGGGCTTAGACTCTTATGGGTTAAATGCTGCAGTAATTTCACTCCTTTTAGTAGCTGATGTGTATAGTGTTGAGTCACCTGCATACATAGACACGCTGGCTTTACTCAGGTGTGAATGCTCTGAGAGTCTAAACCTACCTAACCAGTTTGAATATAAACCATCAGCAGACAATAAGTAAACTGAGAGCCTTTGAGATCAACCCCAGAAGCCTTTGCAAGGGTTAATTCTATCTTTTGATATCTGTATGATCAAGGCATATGATAGCGGTTTATCCTTGCTGTTAATCTACACTATATATTACATGACTGTTCCTGTAAGCACATACCCGTGAGCAAAAATACTTTTCAAAAAGTAACACACCTCCTCAAAAAGTAACATACCTCCTCTATGCCATTTCTTCTCCAACTTCCCCTCAGCTCTTTTGGGACAAGTTGGCTATTCACTTGCTGGTTAACAGGGAGCTATGTAGGATTAAGAACGGTCAATGATCCCTGGGTCAGGTTCTACCAGACTGTACACCATATGTTAAATGACCCTGATTCATAACCCTCAGCAATCACACCTTTTTGACAGAAAGTAACCTTTGTTTCAACTCTTGTGTGTTGTGCACTTTTGTGAGTTTGCAGAGTTTGGATGTAATCACCCAACCACGATGACAGCACATCGGAAGCCCATGATACAGCGGCAATTTATGAGGCAATATTGCAGAGGAGAGAGTTTGGGCTCAATGTGTATTTCCACACTGGTTAGACCAGGAGGGTAGGCAACTACATTCAGCCGCAGGAAGATTTTTTTCTTGAGCAGATAGTCATTGGGCCGGAACATAATTGTTATCATTTGTACATTGCAAATTGGCAGCAAGTAAGCCCAAACAGATATTATATTTCACAATACCATACTAATTTCATACTTTGATTACATTGAGACAGACCACATACATGTAACTGCCAAAAATAATGGAAACACAAGTACATGAGGGATACAAAGTATATTGAAAGCAGGTGCTTTCACACAGGTGTGGTTCCTACCCTCCTTAATCAAGCAATTGACATCTCATCATACTTAGGGTCATGTAAAAAATGCTGGGCGGTCCATTATTTTGGCTATCATGATTATACCCCTATAGGAAGACAATGCCCCTATCCACAATCAATGAATGGTTTGATGAGCATAAAAACTATGTAAACCCTATGCCATGTCTGTCCCAGTCACCAGATCTCAACCCAATTGAACACTTATGGGAGATTCTGGAGTGGCGCCTGGGACTGTTTTCCACAGCCATAAATAAAACAACAAATGATGGAATTTCTCATGGAAGAAAAGAGTTCCAGACACTTGTGAAATCTATGCCAAGGTGCATTGAAGCTGTTTTAGCTCCTCATGGCCCAACACTGTATTAAGACACTTTATGTTGGTGTTTCCTTTAATTTGGCAGTTACCTGGATGAACCTGTATATCTATTTTTGGGAGTATTTGCAAACAGATTTCTAAACAAAAGTAATTTTGAGCTGAATTCCTTTGTCCATCAACAAAAATCTTATGTGGGTGTCAGTCACTATTTATTTATGAAAATGTTGTAATAGAGCAGAGGGCTGGGAGCGTATATTTCCCTCTTAGCCGAGCAGTGATCCATTTTGTTAAAGGCAGATGTCAGAGGTGATGTGGCTGTAGGGCAGGGCAAACACATGGACGTGCAGACCCCTTTGTCTTTTTTTTCACAACCACAATCTCTCAAATACTTCTCTGATTAACTGTGTAAAGAAAGCATTTATTTATATAGATTTGTGCGTACACCTTTAGGTTCCTAACCTAAATAATCTATAGTAATTCAAAAGCCAGAGATGTGGATCTGATTACAAATTAAATGACAAATCTACCTTTGTAGATTTGTCAGTAGCACCATGGGTAGTGAACCTCATTTGATCAATTTAAAGGAGAGATGAGACATACTAACCCATCGAGAGTGGGAGGTTGGGGAAGTATTGGTTAGAAATGTATTCTGTCTTTGGAATGTGTAAACTGACCTTTGTAACCTCGTGGCAGAGGGATTATTGGGATCCAGCCTGACCTGTTCTTTCTCCCACTGTCTGCACTGAAGATAGTTTTACCAGACCATTTACCTGATCATCATTGACTCACACTAAACAAATAAAACATCAAATGTGGAACACCTTCAAGTGTCTAAAAAGTTATTATATATGATTGGAGATGTAAATATGTCAATCAGTAATTTATTATTGTTTAAATATGATATTTATAGAGTTTTCAAAGTATATAGACAACGGAGGGGGATTTCTGAAGATCTTTACTAACACAATCAAATCCCAAATATGATTAGATTTAACCTCATTCTATATATGTACCCCTCACAATCCATTGGGTGATGGAATAAAGTTTACATGTGTTAATCTGGTCTATCAGCCTAATTCCATTTCGCCGGGCGTATAAATGCCTTTCGAGACCAGGAAACAAATCATATGGAGAGTTTGTCAATGACCTGCAGGTGAGATCATGTGAGTTTCACAATTATATGTAGACAGACCTGCTGGAGTTGCATTGTTTAGCTCCTCCTCTGAGGTTGTACCCTCCCTCTTCTCATCTTGCTCCAATAGGGTGGGGTGGGGAGGTTAAACAAATAGCATTCCTTGGAGATCTGTTGTCATGGAAGTCCTTGGAGATCTGTTGTCTGGGCATTAGTGGACGGAACATTAGTGTGTTGTATTTTTAGCCCAGTAAAAGGTGTATGAGCTCAGTCTGAAGATGTCTCTTATGGAAGGTCTTCTACAGACATCAAGCACGGTGACACTGCTGGGTACTGTGCTGTTTCTACTGGTCCTCTACCTCTGCTCCTCTGGTTCCAGCTCTGAGGAACAGGGGAAGGAGCCTCCAGGACCGAGGCCGCTGCCCCTGCTTGGTAACATGCTCCAGCTGGACCTCAAGAAGCCCTACTGCACTCTCTGCGAGGTAAGATGAAGTCATCCGTTGCTTTCAGAACAAAACATGTTGATGTTGATTTGATCTGTGAGATTTGATCTGTTTTATGCTAATTCACCAGGTTTGAAATGTTCAGTAAGCAAACTGATGAATGAACTCTGGCACATTGTACATGCTTTTACCTGGTTAATGTTGTTTAGTGTTCTATTCTGTAGTGTATTTCAATAGATATGTCCTGCCCAAGTAACCTGGTCCCAGATGTTTTTTGTTGGGACCAGGCTATGGACAAAATACTTTGTGACAGTGACCAATGTGTTGCAAGGAAAGAGATGAGGTCACTTTAGAATATTGAAAGTAAAGGGGACACCTGGTCATTTGTACAACTGAACTCATTCAACTGAAATGTATCTTCCGCATTTAACACAACCCCTCTGAATCAGAGGTGCGGGGGGCTGCCATAATCGACATCCACGTCTTCGGCGCCCGAGATGCACCCTAGGAATATCCCTTCAGGGATCTTGTTATAACAGACCTGGGTTCAAATACATCGTGTACCTAAGTATTTGACATTTTATGTTTGAGTATTTTGTAATACACAGCCAAAAACAACTACATCAAATAAAAACAACAAGTAGTTGTAAATACATGCCACTTGTAACATAGGTGCAGTTAATGACATGACCAGACCTCTGACATGGAAACATAAACAATACTACCTGATAACAAAATAGTACTATATAAAGGGTAGGTAATCAAGGGAGTAATGAAGTCCAGGTGTGACTGATGAGTCACAGGTGTGCATAATGATGGGTTGCCAGGTGTGCATAATGATGGGTTGCCAGGTGTGCATAATGATGGGTTGCCAGGTGTGCATAATGATGGGTTGCCAGGTGTGCATAAAGATGGTTGCCAGGTGTGCATAATGATGGGTTGCCATGTGTGCATAATGATGGGTTGCCAGGTGTGCATAATGATGGGTTGCCAGGTGTGCATAAAGATGGTTTCCAGGTGTGCATAAAGATGGTTTCCAGGTGTGCATAATGATGGGTTGCCAGGTGCACATAATGATGGGTTGCCAGGTGCGCATAATGATGGGTTGCCAGGTGCACATAATGATGGGTTGCCAGGTGTGCATAATGATGGGTTGCCAGGTGCGCATAATGATGGGTTGCCAGGTGCGCATAATGATGGTTGCCAGGTGTGCATAAAGATGGGTTGCCAGGTGTACATAAAGATGGGTTGCCAGGACCAGTGGTTAGTAGACCGGTGACATTGGGAGTGGGAGCTTGACACCAATACTTTCCAAATGTATTTCCAATAAAAAACTTTGTCTAAATACTAATTGTTTGTTAGTAATTAAATTACATTGACTGGTATTTGAACGTAGGTCTGACATCAACTGTAAACCACTGTCTTCATGCTATTTCTTGACTGAAACATGTTAAACAAGCTGTATGAGATGTCCAGTTATGTGCTTAGTCATATAATATTATGAGACATAACTGAGTCTATGGTGTACTTTATGTATACTTTATCTGTCCAGCTCTCCAAGAAATATGGTCCCATCTTCACGGTTCACTTTGGACCCAAGAAAGTGGTTGTTCTGGCAGGATACAAGACGGTCAAGCAGGCGCTGGTCAACCAGGCAGAGGACTTTGGGGACAGGGACATCACACCTGTGTTCTATGATTTCAACCAAGGACATGGTAATGATATTTTACTCTTCTGCTGGCTATGTCCCATTCTTAAAGGGATAGTTCACCCAAATGACAACCTGTCTTATTGATTTCCTTCATCTGTAAGCAGTCTATGAACAAGCTAAAACAGAAATCCATGCGTTTGTTCTCCAATTTATGTGTTGGCCACAAATATGAGCATAGGATGAGTCAACAACATTGTGGGTATGAGTTAACAAATAATGAACTTTTAAAAGTGAGATTTTCACCTAACAGTTACTTTAAATAAACGTTATTGAGCTACACAATCAATTTCAGACACTTTGAGATGAGTTGGAAATTAAATGCATTAGATTGGCAATAGATGCAATAGATTGGCTTTGGATGAAGCCAGAAAATGGCTGGTCCAATCAGTGCCCTCGCAGAAACAATGGTTGGGTTTAGGACAACAACCAATGTTGCCAAATACTGTGCTTGAATTAGGCTGTCCTCTGGTTGGTTGAAAGTGATCCAATGTCTGATAAGTTTATTTTAAATAATACCACTCCTTTCTGACATTTGAGACTAGAATGGTGAATGTAAAGATCAGACTAGAATGGTGAATGCAGAGATCAGGCTAGAATGGTGAATGCAGAGATCAGACTAGAATGGTGAATGCAGAGATCAGACTAGAATGCTGAATGCAGAGATCAGACTAGAATGCTGAATGCAGAGATCAGACTAGAATGCTGAATGCAGAGATCAGACTAGAATGCTGAATGCAGAGATCAGACTAGAATGCTGAATGCAGAGATCAGACTAGAATGCTGAATGCAGAGATCAGACTAGAATGCTGAATGCAGAGATCAGAATAGAATGCTGAATGCAGAGATCAGACTAGAATGCTGAATGCAGAGATCAGACTAGAATGCTGAATGCAGAGATCACGCTGTTTCCACAATTCATCAAATGTTCTTACTCTAATCTTCTGCAAATAATATAAATGTCGAAAATGTCTTAAATAGTTACAGATTATCATGACCAGAAAAGATGCAGAGATAATTTGGCAGATTATATTTATATATACATATATATAAACACATACACATATATATATATATATATATATATATATGGTACATGCTCATTATGAAATGGCATATTATAGTAATTTATTTAGAATTATTACTTTGAATTGTCATGGAAACAAACTATATTCTCTACAGGGATTCTGTTTGCCAATGGAGACTCATGGAAAGAGATGAGGCGCTTTGCCCTGACAAACCTTAGAGACTTTGGGATGGGCAAGAAAGGGAGTGAGGAGAAAATCTTAGAGGAAATCCCCTACCTGATTGAAGTGTTGGAAAAACATGAGGGTAAGAGAATCAGTATCTCTACACTAGTAGTAGAAGTAGTATGATGTATTTTCAGGGATGCCTAGGCTTAATTGCCTGGTTAAAAATCAGGCTATTTTTAACCACATTATTAGTAAATAGCTAAGTGATTGTGTGGGTTCTGGAAAGCTTATTTTGTAATTAATTAGATGTTTTGTCTATTACAGGTAAGGCATTTGACACAGCACAGCCTGTGCTTTATGCCGTCTCCAACATAATCTCGGCCATTGTCTACGGCAGCAGGTTTGAATACACTGACCCACTATTCACAGGCATGGTGGACAGGGCCAAGGAGAGTATTCACCTTACAGGTTCTGCATCAATTCAGGTAGTCTGCTTATTCAGACCATTTTGTTTTTACTGTTTAAAAAAAAAAAATGTCTGTTTCAGTGCAATCAATAAAACTAGGAAACAGACGCCTGTTATGAATTCTTGCAAATTAATATGTACATACTCAGTTATACTTTACTTGATGTGCCAGTAAACTTATTACAAACCATTATTGTACCGTTTATAACCCATTACTATGCTGCTTATAAATCATTATATACAATATTCATGATGTATACGTATAACATATCAAATAAAATCCTCATAGCCCAGTCCAAGCTCTTTGTCCTGGCACACCAATGGTGGAACCAGCTTCCCCCTGAAGCTAGGACAGCAGAGTCCCTGCCCATCTCCCGAAAACACCTGAAACTCTAACTCCTCAAAAAGTATCTTAAATAAACCCTTCCTCGCCCCCGCCCCCAGTGACTACTTTATTGAGAAAAGTGTACTTACTATGCCTGTGACATCTGATTGTCCCACCAAGCTATCTTAATGTCATGTGTCAATGTGCAGCGGTTAGGACGGAGTCAGGTGCAGGACACAGAACTGAGTAAAATACATACTTTACTCGAAAAGAAACAACAACATATTTCAACGCAGGGAAAACACATCAGCTCACAGAACTCTTGAACACTAAACAAAGAACAAACACTCACAAAACCCTGTGGGAAGCAGTGGGTTAAATAGGGAATAAATATTAACATAATGGGAACCAGGTGTGTACAATCAAGACAAAACAAATGGAAAAAGAAACGTAGATTGGTGGCAGCTAAAAAGCCGGGGACAATGACTGCCGAATGCCGCCCGAACAAGGAGAGGCACCAACTTCGGCGGAAGTCGTGACACTTAAGATGAATGCACTAACTGTGAATCGCTCTGGATAAGAGCGTCTACTAAATGGCTAAAATATTTTATTAATTATATCATTGTAATTATTATATATAATATGGTTAAATAATCACTAGTGATGGGCACCGATATACAAAATTATATCAATTTTTTTGTGATTCCTTATCGTATCGGTTTGCATAAAATATTTTGCAACTGTGTATGTTCACTTATCTGTTCACTTCCATGGCTCTTTGAAGTTCAGACAACTGTTAGCAGATTGTCTGTTGGGCCAGGCGTGAATATTCTGGTATTATAATATTGTATTCATACTGGTTAGTTAGGGAGGCCTATATTATAGGACCATCAACAGGCAATTAATTAAATATGCTAAATTGAGAGCCTGTGAGGTCTGTTTGAGGGTTTTGTGTATGCAGGAAAAGTAATGTGTTCTTTTTACAGAATACTTGTCACGATTCCACCGATGTCGGCTCCTCTCCTTGTTCGATCGACGATCCACGTCACCGGCTTTCTAGCCATCACCGATCCATTTTTCATATTTCCATTTGTTTTGTCTTGTTCCATACACACCTGGTTTTCATTCTCTAATCACAAATCAGCATGTATTTAGTCCTCTGTTCCCCTCCGTGTGAAATTGATTTTATGTTATGTGGGTGTTGTTACACGCCATACTTTTTGTCTATGTTCCGTGTTTGGGCACATTTATGTACTTTTGTACTTTCGTTGGACCGGAATAAAAGTGTGCCTGTTCACTACACTCTGCTCTCCTGCACCTGACTTCACCTCCAGTACACACCCTTAACAATAGTAAAAATAATAAACCGACATTACAATATGCCTTGCTCATATCGATATCAAATAATATTGAATATCACTATTGGTGCTCACTACATATTTATGCATATGTGTATCACATTTGAATTTATGCATTTAATAATCTAATCATAGTTGTGGTGTGTTATGTTATAATTAATATAATATTGTTTTATGCGTATTCTACCTGAATCTCTGTGTAGATGTACAACATGTTTCCCTGGTTGGGTCCGTGGATAAACAACCTGACACGTCTGAAAAAGAATATTGCTGATATGAAGATGGAGGTGACAGAGCTGGTGAGGGGCCTGAAGGAGACTCTGAACCCTCATATGTGTAGAGGCTTTGTGGACTCGTTCCTCGTCCGAAAGCAAACCCTGGAGGTATGAAGACTTCATGCAGAATCTGCATCTCACTCATTCATAACAAAGTGTTGCATTAATATTGCTCAGTATGACTTTACAGAATAGAATTAATCAATAAGGTCAGAGGGGGTGTGGTATCTGGTCAATTTACCACAGCTAAGGCACTGCACGATGCGAAGTGCAGTGCCTGTATACAGTCCTTGTTTATTGGCCATATTCCACAAAAACCAGAGGTGCCTTGCTGGTGTTATAAACTTGATACCAACATATTTAGAACACTAGACGAGTAATTTTGCGCCACACTCGTGGTATATTGTCTAAATTACCAAGACATTCGGACAATCAATATCCAGGAACCAAACTGCCGGGTTTATAGTACTTATTACACCACCTTGTGGTTCACTTTACTGCTGAAAAACACAACTAACTTCAGTTGTCCAACACTAACATCCCACTGGGCACAGACGTCAATTCAACATCTATTCGATGTTGATTCAACATAATTTAATTTAAATGACGTATATGACTGAATGCCAGCTGGGGGAGGATCTAACTAGTTCTCTGTATCAGTAGAATCACATGTAAACTCAGACTCAAACACTGAAACAGTTCCTCAAGCTGATTTAAAAGAATGTGTTGATTATCTGTTTTGTTTGCTTTTTTGTTATTTTCCATATTATGTCTATCTCTGATAAGCTACACAGGAAAGGGCTAAAAATAGCCCATATTAATAATACATGTAGCCTTAGAAATAAGGTTAATACAATTAACTTGCTAACATTAGATATATATTCATATATTAGCCATTTATGAGACTCACGTCGATAATTCATTTGATACATCATTAGCAATACAATGATATAACATCTACAGAAGACACAGGAATGCATATGGGGGAGTTGTTGCTGTACATATTCAGAGCCATATCCCTGTAATGCTTAGAGAGGATCTCGTGTTATTGCAGGTTCATCTGCCTCTTCTAAAGCCTATTTTAGTGTAGCTCCTATAGGCCACCATGTTCTAACTGTCAGTATCCAGATAATGTGTGTGAAATTATTGATGGGGGCTCCTGAGTGGCGCAGAGGTCTAAGGCACTGCATCTCAGTGCTAGAGGCATCACTACAGACCCTGGTTTGATTCCAGGCTGGCTCACAACCGGCCATGATTGGAGTCCCATAGGGCGACACACAATTGGGCCAGCATTGTTAGGGTTTGGCCGGGGTACGCCGTCATGGTAAATAATAATTTGTTCTTAACTGACTTGCTTAGTTAAATAAAAAATAGTTCATGTGATATAAACAGAGAGGTCTTCTATCTTGGTTGTCATCAAGCTCTCCGCTGAAGAGGAAGCATCTCACTGTAACCAGTGACTGTAATCTGGTTCAGGTTATTAATCAACCTACTAGGGTGTTTACAAACAGAACAGGAACAATCATCCACATGCCCTGTATTGATGACATTTTTCCTAATAATATACAGTGCCTTGCGAAAGTATTCGACCCCCTTGAACTTTGTGACCTTTTGCCACCTTTCAGGCTTCAAACATAAAGATATAAAACTGTATTTTTTTGTGAAGAATCAACAACAAGTGGGACACAATCATGAAGTGGAACGACATTTATTGGATATTTCAAACTTTTTTAACAAATCAGAAACTGAAAAATTGGGCGTGCAAAATTATTCAGCCCCCTTAAGTTAATACTTTGTAGCGCCACCTTTTGCTGCGATTACAGCTGTAAGTCGCTTGGGGTATGTCTCTATCAGTTTTGCACATCGAGAGACTGAAATTTTTTCCCATTCCTCCTTGCAAAACAGCTCGAGCTCAGTGAGGTTGGATGGAGAGCATTTGTGAACAGCAGTTTTCAGTTCTTTCCACAGATTCTCGATTGGATTCAGGTCTGGACTTTGACTTGGCCATTCTAACACCTGGATATGTTTATTTTTGAACCATTCCATTGTAGATTTTGCTTTATGTTTTGGATCATTGTCTTGTTGGAAGACAAATCTCCGTCCCAGTCTCAGGTCTTTTGCAGACTCCATCAGGTTTTCTTCCAGAATGGTCCTGTATTTGGCTCCATCCATCTTCCCATCAATTTTAACCATCTTCCCTGTCCCTGCTGAAGAAAAGCAGGCCCAAACCATGATGCTGCCACCACCATGTTTGACAGTGGGGATGGTATGTTCAGGGTGATGAGCTGTGTTGCTTTTACGCCAAACATAACGTTTTGCATTGTTGCCAAAAAGTTCAATTTTGGTTTCATTTGACCAGAGCACCTTCTTCCACATGTTTGGTGTCTCCCAGGTGGCTTGTGGCAAACTTTAAACGACACTTTTTATGGATATCTTTAAGAAATGGCTTTCTTCTTGCCACTCTTCCATAAAGGCCAGATTTGTGCAATATACGACTGATTGTTGTCCTATGGACAGAGTCTCCCACCTCAGCTGTAGATCTCTGCAGTTCATCCAGAGTGATCATGGGCCTCTTGGCTGCATCTCTGATCAGTCTTCTCCTTGTATGAGCTGAAAGTTTAGAGGGACGGCCAGGTCTTGGTAGATTTGCAGTGGTCTGATACTCCTTCCATTTCAATATTATCACTTGCACAGTGCTCCTTGGGATGTTTAAAGCTTGGGAAATCTTTTTGTATCAAAATCCGGCTTTAAACTTCTTCACAACAGTATCTCGGACCTGCCTGGTGTGTTCCTTGTTCTTCATGATGCTCTCTGCGCTTTTAACGGACCTCTGAGACTATCACAGTGCAGGTGCATTTATACGGAGACTTGATTACACACAGGTGGATTGTATTTATCATCATTAGTCATTTAGGTCAACATTGGATCATTCAGAGATCCTCACTGAACTTCTGGAGAGAGTTTGCTGCACTGAAAGTAAAGGGGCTGAATAATTTTGCACGCCCAATTTTTCAGTTTTTGATTTGTTAAAAAAGTTTGAAATAACCAATAAATGTCATTCCACTTCATGATTGTGTCCCACTTGTTGTTGATTCTTCACAAAAAAATACAGTTTTATATCTTTATGTTTGAAGCCTGAAATGTGGCAAAAGGTCGCAAAGTTCAAGGGGGCCGAATACTTGCGCAAGGCACTGTAGATATTTGTTCTAAGGCTGTATCCGTACCATTGGATGCAGTGATCACAATATCCAGTGGTTATTTCCAGGAAAGCGAAGCTTCTAAAAGATGGGACTAAAATAGTGTATGAGATAATACAATTTGATTTGAAAATCTTTTGTATTTGTCACATGTGTCGAATACAACAGTGAACTGCACATTTACAAGCCCTTAACCAACAATGACGTTTTAAGAAAAATACCTAAAAAAAAAAGAAGTCACATTTTGCTGTGACTCTTATGTAGATTATGTTAAAAAATATTTGTTGGTCTCATGTGATTAATAAGGAGCATCCAGACGCTGCACTTGATGCATTTATGAAATTGCTTCTTCTAGTTATTGATAAACATGTACCTTTTAAGAAACTGGCTCCATGGATTGATGAGGAATTGAAAAACTGTATGGTTGAAAGAGATGGGGGCAAAAGGAGTGGCTAATTAGTCTGGCTGCACATCTGACTGACTTACTGCAAATTGAGAAATAATGTGACTAAACTCAACAAAGAGGAGACACTGTATTATGAAGCCAAGATCAAGGATATAAAGAATGATGGGGGGTCTTTGGAGTACTTTAAATTGGGGCGGCAGGTAGCCTAGTGGTTAGAGCGGAGGGCTAGTAACTGAAAGGTAGCTGGGTTGAATCCCCGAGCTGACCAGGTCGCTGACCATCTGTCGTTCTGCCCCTGAACAAGGCAGTTAACTCACTGTTCCCCAGTAGGCTGTTATTGTAAATAAGAATTTGTTCTTAACTGACTTGCCTAGTTAAATAAATAAAAGGAAATTATGGTTAGAAAGACTAATTCTATTAAAATGGAATCAGATGGCTTATTTATCACAACAATTTGATGTTGCCAATTATTTTAATGATACATTTGCCACCATGCCAATGAAGTTAAGCAGGAAATGCCAGCAAAACAGTGAGCCATCATTGTCACGCCCTGGTCTAAGTATTTTGTGTTTTTCTTCATGTATTGGGTCAGGCCAGGGTGTGGCATGGGGTTTTTGTATTGTGGTGTGTTTTGTCTTGGGGTTTTGGTGTGTATGTATTGGGATTGTAGCTAGTGGGGTTATCTAGCAAAGTCTATGGCTGTCTGGAGTGGTTCTCAATCAGAGGCAGGTGTTTATCGTTGTCTCTGATTGGGAACCATATTTAGGCAGCCATATTCTTTGAGTTTGTCGTGGGTGATTGTCCTTAGTGTCGTTGTTCCTATCTCTTTATTTATTTACACAAGTATAGGCTGTTTCGGTTTTCGTTACGTTCTTTGTTTTGTAGTGTTTTGTGTTTATTCGTGTTTCACGTTCATTAAACATGGATCGCAATCTACATGCTGCATTTTGGTCCGACTATCCTTCACCACAAGAGAACCGTAACAGAATCACCCACCACCAACGTACCAAGCAGCGTGTCAACAGGCAGGAGCAGCCCAAAGAGGAGATGAGCTATAAGGATTTCTGGACATGGGAGGAAATCCTAAACGGAGAAGGACCCTGGGCTCAGCCTGGAGAATATCGCCGCCCCAAAGAAGAACTGGAGGCGGCGAAAGCGGAGAGGCGCCGGTATGAGGAGGCAGCACGGCGACTCGGAAGGAAGCCTGAGAATCAGCCCCAAAAAATTTCTTGGGGGGGGGGGGCTCAGGGAGAGTGTGGCAGAGTCAGGAGTCAGACCTGAGCCAACTCTGCCTGTTTATCGTGAGGAGCCAAGGAGGAGACCAGAACCAGAGCCGGTGTTGGAGGTGAGCGAAACAGAGACTGTGAAGGAGTTAATGGGGAAATTGGAGGAGAGAGAAATGAGGGAGTTGCTGTGTTGGTGCTTTTTGCATGGAATTCGCCCGACGGAGCGTGTCTGGGATTTGATGGCACCTGGGTTAGCGCTCCATACTCGTCCTGGGGTGCGTGTTAGTCGGCTGGTGAAGTTGGTGCCAGCCTCACGCACCAGGCCTCCTGTGCACATCCCTAGCCTTGCACGTCCTGTGCCAGCACTGCTCTCAAGATCTCCAGTACGCCTTCACGGTCTAGCCCATCCTGTGCCACCTCCACACTCCAGCCCTCCGGTAGCAGCTCCCCGCACCAGGCTTCCTGTGCGTGTTCTCGGTTCAGTACCACCAGTACCAGCACCACGCATCAGGCCTACAGTGCGCCTCGCCTCTCCAGCGCTGCCGGAGCCTTTCTCCTCTCCTGCGCTGCCAGAGTCTCCCGTCTGTTCAGCGCTGCCGGAGCCTTTCTCCTTTACAGCGCTGCTGGAGTCTCCCGCCTGTTCAGCGCAGCCAGAGCCTCTCTCCTCTCCTGCGCTGCCGGAGTCTCCCGCCTGTTCAGCGCAGCCAGAGCTGCCAGCCTGCATAGAGCAGCCAGAGCTGCCAGCCTGCATGGAGAAGCCAGAGCTGCCAGCCGGCATGGAGCAGCCAGAGCTGTCAGTCTGCATGGAGCAGCCAGAGCTGCCAGCCTGCATGGAGCAGCCAGAGCTGTCAGTCTGCAAGGAGCTGTCAGTCTGCAAGGAGCTTCCAGTCTGCAAGGAGCTGCCAGTCTGCAAGGAGCTGTCAGTCTGCAAGGAGCTGTCAGTCTGCACGGAGCTGTCAGTCTGCACGGAGCTGTCAGTCTGCAAGGAGCTGCCAGTCTGTAAGGAGCTGTCAGTCTGCAAGGAGCAGCCAGTCTGCACGGAGCCGCCAGAGCTGCCAGTCTGTAAGAAGCCGCCAGAGCTGTCAGCCTACATAGAGCAGCCAGAGCCGCCAGTCAGCGTGGAGCAGCCAGAGCCGCCAGTCAGCATGGAGCAGCCAGATCTTTCAGTCTGCCAGGATCCGCCAGTCGGCCAGACTCTTCCAGATCCGCCAGTCGGCCAGACTCTTCCAGATCCGCCAGTCGGCCAGACTCTTCCAGATCCGCCAGTCGGCCAGACTCTTCCAGATCCGCCAGTCAGCCAGACTCTTCCAGATCCGCCAGTCAGCCAGACTCTTCCAGATCCGCCAGTCAGCCAGACTCTTCCAGATCCGCCAGTCAGCGTGGAGCAGCCAGAGCCGCCAGTCAGCATGGAGCAGCCAGATCTTTCAGTCTGCCAGGATCCGCCAGTCGGCCAGACTCTTCCAGATAAGCCAGTCAGCCAGACTCTTCCAGATCCGCCAGTCGGCCAGACTCTTCCAGATCCGCCAGTCGGCCAGACTCTTCCAGATCCGCCAGTCGGCCAGACTCTTCCAGATCCGCCAGTCGGCCAGACTCTTCCAGATCCGCCAGTCGGCCAGACTCTTCCAGATCCGCCAGTCGGCCAGACTCTTCCAGATCCGCCAGTCGGCCAGACTCTTCCAGATCCGCCAGTCGGCCGGGATCTTCCAGATCCGCCAGTCGGCCGGGATCTTCCAGATCCGCCAGTCGGCCGGGATCTTCCAGATCCGCCAGTCGGCCGGGATCTTCCAGATCCGCCAGTCGGCCGGGATCTGCCAGATCCGCCAGTCGGCCGGGATCTGCCAGATCCGCCAGTCGGCCGGGATCTGCCAGATCCGCCAGTCGGCCGGGATCTGCCAGATCCGCCAGTCGGCCGGGATCTGCCAGTCGGCCGGGATCTGCCAGTCGGCCGGGATCTGCCAGTCGGCCGGGATCTGCCAGTCGGCCGGGATCTGCCAGTCGGCCGGGATCTGCCAGTCAGCCGGGATCTGCTGAAGCACACGCCAGCCAGCTGGGATCTGGTAGATCTATCTACCTGCCTGAGCTTCCTCTCACTCCCGAGCTTCCTCTCACTCCCGAGCTTCCTCTCACTCCCGAGCTTCCTCTCACTCCCGAGCTTCCTCTCACTCCCGAGCTTTCTCTCACTCCCGAGCTTTCTCTCACTCCCGAGCTTTCTCTCACTCCCGAGCTTCCTCTCACTCCCGAGCTTCCCCTCAGTCCCGATCTGCTCCTCAGTCCAGTGGGTTTCTGAGTGAGGACTACTAGGCCATGGTCGGCGGCGAGGGTGGACTATCCAGGGACGCGAGGAGAGGGGACTAAGACATTGACTGAGTGGTTCCACCTCCCGCCGGAGCCGGCACCATGGACAGACGCCCACCCGGACCCTCCCTATTGTTTTGAGGTGCGTTCGGGAGTCCGCACCTTAGGGGGGTTCTGTCACGCCCTGGTCTAAGTATTTTGTGTTTTTCTTCATGTATTGGGTCAGGCCAGGGTGTGGCATGGGGTTTTTGTATTGTGGTGTGTTTTGTCTTGGGGTTTAGGTGTGTATGTATTGGGATTGTAGCTGGTGGGGTTATCTAGCAAAGTCTATGGCTGTCTGGAGTGGTTCTCAATCAGAGGCAGGTGTTTATTGTTGTCTCTGATTGGGAACCATATTTAGGCAGCCATATTCTTTGAGTTTGTCGTGGGTGATTGTCCTTAGTGTCGTTGTTCCTATCTCTTTATTTATTTACACAAGTATAGGCTGTTTCGGTTTTCGTTACGTTCTTTGTTTTGTAGTGTTTTGTGTTTATTCGCGTTTCACGTTGTTCATAAAACATGGATCGCAATCTACACGCTGCATTTTGGTCCGACTATCCTTCACCACAAGAGAACCGTAACAATCATATTCATGCATAAAACCCCCCACATAATTCAAATGTACAATGCTTTTCTTTCATTTTGTAAAGTTAGTGTGGGAGAGGTGAAGAAATGATTATCGATCAATAATGACAAACCTCCTGGGATTGACAACTGTCATGGCTTTAATCTGAGCCCAGATAAGTGTTTGTCCTCAGGCCAACCTATCATCTTACTGCCAGCTTTTAGTAAACTGTTGGAAAAAATGGTGTTTGACCAAATACAATGCTATTTCTCTGTAAACATATTAAGACTTTCAGAATGCTTATAGAGAAGGCCACTGAACATGCACTGGCACAGATGACTGATGATTGGTTTGAAGAAATGTATAATAAAAATTTCAGTGCAGCCTTTAATATTAGTGACCATAACGTGTTGAATAATCCTATGTGTTATGGCTTTTCAACCTCAGCTCTGAATCCACAATATGGCAATCTATCTAATAGAACCCAAGGGGGTTTCTTTAATGGAAGCTTCTCTAATGTTAAACATGTAAAGTGTGGTGTACTGCATGGCAGCTCTCTTGGCCCTCTACTCTTTTCTATTTTTATGACCTGCCACTGGCATTAAACAGAGCCTGTGTGTCCATGTAAGCTGATGATTCAACCCGTCAGCAATCACAGCTAGTGAAATCACTGCAACACTAAACAAAGAGTTGCAGTCAGTTTGAGATTGGGTGGCCAGTAATAAATTGGTCCTGAACATCTCCAAAATGAAGCATTGTATTGATACAAATCATTCCCTAAGTTCTGGACCTCAGCTGAATCTGGTAATTAATGGTGTGGCTGTTACTTGGTGTTATTTTAGATTGTAAACTCTCATGGTCAGAACATATTGATTCAATGATTGTAAAGATGAGGAGAGGACTTTTCGTGATAAATAGATGCTCTGCTTTTTTTAATCAATCAAATGTATTTATAAAGCTCTTCTTACATCAGCTGATATCTCAAAGTGCTGTAAAGAAACCCAGCCTAAATCCCCAAACAGCAAACAATGCAGGTGTAGAAGCACCACTCTCCACAAAGCAAGCTCTAGTTTGATCTTATCTTAATTATTGTCCAGTCAAAAGAAGGGCCAACTTAAGCTGCCCAGAACAGCGTGACACATTTATCTCTTCATTGTAATCAGAGGGCTAATATCAATACAATGCATGTCAGTTTCTCTTGGCTAAGAGTTGAGGAAAGACTGACTGTACATAACTCATGTCATCTGAGGGTCTGTTTCTGTTAGGAATCTGGCAATATGGATTCTTTCTACCATGACGACAACCTGGTATTTAGTGTTGGTAACCTGTTTGCTGCTGGTACCGACACCACCGGGACAACCCTGCGCTGGGGTCTGCTGCTAATGGCCAAGTACCCCCATATACAGGGTAAGGATTGATATAAACACAAACACATGCACACACACACACCACAGGAGGCTGCTGAGGGGAGGACGGCTCATAATAATGGCTGGAATGGAGTGGTATCAAAAATATGGAAACCATGTGTTCGATTCCATTCCAGCCATTACTATGAGCCCGTCCTCCCAAATTAAGGTGCCACCTGTGACACACAGACATGAAACAGTAAAGCACTCATGGTGTTACAAGTTATAAACATTGGCAAAGAGCCAGATTGAAGAATATATTATGAAACAGGACAAGGATGGCTTGGTTAATGAAGGTTAAACGTTAACTCAGGTTTATACACTGAGTGTACAAAACATTAGGAACATCTTCCTCAGAACAGCCTCAATTCGTTGGAGCATGGACTCTAGAAGGTGTCGAAAGCATTCCATAGAGATGCTGGCCCATGTTGAATCCAATGCTTTCCACAGTTGTGTCAAGTTGGCTGGATGTCCTTTGGGTGGTGGACCATTCTTGATACACACGGGAAACTGTTGAGTGTGAAAAACCCAGCGGCGTTGCAGTTCTTGATACAAACCGATGCGCTTGGCACCTTCACCATACCCCATTCAAAGGCACTTAAATATTTTATCTTGCCCATTCAACCTCTGAATGGAACGCATACAAAATCCATGTCGCAAGACCCACTGGTTGACGCTTATTTATAAAACCCTCACTCCCCCCTATCTTAGATATCTACTGCAGCCCTCATCCTCCACATACAACACCCATTCTGCCAGTCACATTCTGTTAAAGGTCCCCAAAGCGCACACATCCCTGGGTCGCTTGTCTTTTCAGTTCGCTGCAGCTAGCGACTGGAACTGTAACGGCTCTCATCTTCGTCATCTGAAGAGGAGTAGCAAGGATTGGACCAATGCGCAGCGTGGTAGGTGTCCATATTTTTAATAAAGAAATAGAACACTGAACAAAAACAACAAAGCGACTGACCGAAACAGTTCTGTCTGGTGCAGATACAAACACTCAACAGAAAACAATCACCCACAACTCAAAGGTGAAACCAGGCTACCTAAGTATGGTTCTCAATCAGGGACAACGATTGACAGCTGCCTCTGATTGAGAACCATACGAGGCCAAACACAGAAATCCCAAATTATAGAAAAAAGAACTTAGACTGCCCACCCCAACTCACGCCCTGACCATACTAAAACAAAGAACTAATGTCAGAACGTGACAGGAACGAGCTGCAACAAACACTCAAACTGGACAGTTTTATCTCAATCTCTTCATTCAAAGACTCAATCATGGACAGTCTTACTGACAGTGGCTGATTTGCGTGATGTATTGTTCTCTACCTTCCCCTTTGTGCTGTTGTCTGTGACCAATAATGTTAGTACCATGCTGTGTTAGGTCTCTCTTTATGTAGTGTTGTGTTCTCTCGTCGTGGTGTGTGTTGTCCTATATTTATATTTAACTCATTTTTAATCCCAGTCCCTGTCCCTTCAGGAGGCCTTTTGGTAGGCCGTCATTGTAAATAAGAATTTGTTCTTAACTGACTTGCTTAGTTAAATAATGTCTCCATTGTCTCGAGGCTTAAAAATCCTTTGTTAACCTGTCATTTACACTGATTTGAAGTGGATTTAACAAGAGACAGTAAGAGATCATAGCTTTCACCTGGTCAGTCTGTCATGGAAAGAAGAGCAGGTGTTTTTAAAGTTTTGTATTCTCAGTGTACATTTCATTGTAGTAACTCCAACTCTCCCTCCTTTCTGTCTCAGATCAGGTCCAGGAGGAGATCAGCAGGGTCATAGGAAGTCGTCAGCCCTTGGTAGAGGACAGGAAGAACCTGCCCTACACTGATGCAGTGATCCATGAGACCCAGAGACTGGCCAACATTGTACCCATGTCCATCCCTCACACCACCAGCAGAGATGTCACCTTCCAGGGATATTTCATCAAAAAGGTCAGATACCTGGATATCCAAATCTCTGTGTTTATTTTGTGACCAACTTCAAATTGTCTTTTTTCCTGAAGGGAAGTTACAGGTTCAAAAAACAATAAAAGAAATGCATACAAATAGAAGCCCAATCCATTCCCCCCTTCAGTCCCTATCCAACCCCGCATCCTCCTTCCCCACCTGGAAACCATGCCTCCCAACCCGCCTGTATAAATTGATGGTTGTGATTATAGGATGCCAAGGTCATATTTTTCTATTGTAACATGTGAGCTGGGAGTCGTGAAGCAAGTTCAGGGAGTTAATCAATAAACTAAACATAATACAAAACGAGAACAAACAATACACAGACATGAAACAGAAACAATAACGCCTGGGAAGGAACCAAAGGGAGTAATATATGGAAGGTAATCAGGCAGGTGATGGCGTCCAGGTGAGTCTGAGGTGCTGGTGCGCATAATGATGGTGACAGGTGTGTGTATATAATAATGAGCAGCCTGGTGACCTAGTGCGCCAGAGAGGGAGTATACGTGACATCTATATTCTGTTCCAGTTAAATGATTGTTCAGATTGAATTAGATCTGTGGACCATACTGTTTAAATGGCTAGCTCAGAATATAAGCTTTCCAAAAGTTGTTTATATATTATAGAGATCAGTTCATTTGGGAGCCCAGATAGTGTATTTATAAATCTATTACTGTAAGGTTTGGTAGTTGGGTTTCCCAAGGGACTCTGTAGACCAGCATAGCTGACTTTAGTAGTAAATATAGAAAAAAGGAGTTGCCTGGTAATGTGTATGTATCTTTCAAATCTTGGAATGTTCTCAAACCATAACTGTCCATGATATCGGTAAGGATTCCACATTTGGGGGATGCAAAAAGACGGCATCCAGATCACAACACATGATTGTGAAATATTGGAGTATGGGCATGCCATAAGTGTATAGTTCTGCCTGAAGTTGCAATCCACTCCTTTTGAGTGTGCACATTTATTAAACAAAGTTTCATCATTTTTACTCTGAAAATAAGGGGTCCTGTGCTTCACCCTTACTGCAGGGGACATCTGTGATTCCTCTACTGACGTCGGTCCTACAGGACGATAGCGAATGGGAGAGCCCCAACACCTTTAACCCCTCACACTTTCTGGATGAGCAGGGAGGATTTGTCAAGAGGGACGCCTTCATGGCCTTCTCTGCAGGTAGATTAACTTCATTATAAAACACCTAATTTCATTGCAAGAAGTAGAACAATTCTGGTAGCCTTTTGGACAGACTTCATGCTATTTTCTGTATCTTTGGTCTCTCTCGCAGGTCGTAGGGTGTGTCTGGGGGAGGGTCTGGCCAGGATGGAGCTCTTCCTCTTCTTCACCTCCCTCCTGCAGTGCTTTCATTTCTCTCCTCCTCCTGGAGTAACAGAGGATGATCTAGACCTCACACCATTACTGGGGTTCACCCTCAACCCTTCACCTCACCAGCTGTCTGCTGTGAGCCGGGTCTGAGATTTTAACATGAAAATACTGGTGGGACAAACTCAATCAAAAAAGCTAATATGAATCAAAACCCATTAAATGCACCATCATAATAACCAATCCCAGAAATTAGTTTGTGTGACACACAAACATATTTTGTTTGATCAGTGCATAGGCTGATTCCAATGTCCTTTTAGATTTAATTGCAAAGGAAGACCACAGTAGTGGAACATACTTTATAAAGTAAAGTTTATTTTAATTCAAAATGTCATGTTCCAGCTAAGAATAAAGTTTATAAAGCTTCTGCTTGGCTTCAACCATTGCATTGTTTAAAGTTCCATGGGAAATTAAAACAGTCTATCAGGGTAATTCCATTTCTTTTTGACAGCACCCCATTTGATTTGAATGAAACCTTCCATACATATACTCACCAGCCAGTTTATTAGGTACACCCTGTTCGTGAAAATGGATCGTACTTATACAGTGAGTCACGTCAATTGCAATACAGCTAGCAGACAGGCATTGAGACATTCATTTACTGTTCGAACATTAGAATGGGCAAAAGGTGTGATCTAACTGACTTAAGGTGGTATGATCATCGGAGGAAGGCACGCCGGATTCAGTATCTCCTTTCACACACGACAGTGTCTAGGTTTTACAGAGAATGGCGTGACAAAAAACATCCAGTCAGCCACAATCCTGTGGGTGAAAACAGCTCATTGAGGAGGGAGGTTGAAGGAGAATGGCAAGAATCATGCAAGCTAACAGGCAACAGCAAACAGACAAATAATACAGTTGTGTGTAGAACAACATCTCGGAACACACACCTTGTTGATCCTTGTCACAGATGAGCTATTGCAGCAGACGACCACACAGGGTTCCACCCCTATCAGCTAACAACAAGAGGAAGCTCCATTGGGAACGCAATAACCAACACTGGACAATTCAGGAGTGGAAAAACATTGTCTGGTCTGACGAATGCCGGTTACTGTTGCATCATGCTGACAGCAGAGTCAGAAGTTGGTGTAAGTATGTGCCTGGTGTCAACGGTACAGGCTGGTGGCGGAGGTGTAATGGTGTGGGTAATGTTTTCCTGGCACATGTTAGGTCCCTTGATACCAATTGAGCAATGATTGAACACCACAGAGTATCTGAACATTGTTGCTGACCAAACCCAATAGACCATCTTTGGGAAGAGATGGAACGGGCTGTTCACAGCATGAATCTCCCGCCATCCAATCTGCAGCAACTTTGTGATTCCACCGCGTCAGCAGGGACCGACATCCCTGTGAAACGTTTTCTCCACCTTGTAGAGTCGCTGTTCTGGAGGTAGTAGGGGGTCCGACCTGGTACTAGATGGGTGTACCTATGTAAAAAGTGCTCAGAAAGTATTTTTGGAGATGAATGCTGAAACATTCAAGAGATAAAGGTGCTCAAAGTTTACTTATTTTGTATACTCCACCATACCATGACACATCCATGTCTTCATCACTGGAAAAGACAAAAAGTTGAGATATCGTTTTAAGCTTACAAACAAACTATTTAGGTTTTTTTTTTTTAAAAAATACAAAATGGTATTTAAAAAAACTCATTCATATTTGCATATGTTGTAGCTTAGACCTTATTTTACATGATCTGAGGTTTTTGTGTTGTGCCTGCCATCGGTTGAAACAACATGCTCTTGAATACAGGGTGGTTGTCTTGATTTGGCAGATAAATGTACTAAAACGGGAATCAAATGGAAATTTCAACTTTCAAATGGTACCACAAAGATGATTGGATCAGAGAATGTTGACTTGAATAGGAATATGTGTTTACATTTTTACTGTCAATCTTTAATAGAAAATATATTGAAGTCATAGAAATATAGATAATGGAATAGACATGACCATTTAAGTCGACATTCAACGGTGGCTGGACTGTCCATCTTTGTGGTAGTAATTATAAGTTTACATTTCAATTTAAATTTCACTGGTGTACCAGCTAAAATTGCAGTGGTCTGAAGGATAGGTCCATTCTAAGAATTCTATTTCTATGATTGAAATGACATCCACCCTGTATTCAAGAGCATGTTGGTAGGCACCACATAAAAACATGGGGTCTAAGATACAACATATGCAAATATATATTTTAAAAAGTGAGTTTAAGTGTTTTTAGATAATTGAGGTTAAACGGCCTAATTTAATATTTTTTTCAAGAAATTGTAAAATTGTTTGACCACCCTGTTTGTAAGCTTTTAAATGATATCAAACTCAACTGTATCTTTTTCAGTGATGAAGACATGGATGTCTCATGGTATGGTGAGGTATCTTCTGAATGTTTTGGCATTCACGTCCAAAAAGTAATTTTCTGACCAATTCTTCCATGGTCAAAAAGTGATTGGATTCACCCATCAAGCATTAAAAACGAGACACATAGCTAGTTAAAATGGCTGTTAGCCGTTTGAACGAAACAGTCCCGTGTGGAACAAACACTGACACGGAAAATAATCACCCACAACTCAAAAGTGAAACCAGGCTACCTAAGTATGGTTCTCAATCAGGGACAATGATAGACAGCTGCCTCTGATTGAGAACCATACCAGGCCAAACACAGAAATCCCAAATCATAGAAAAAGGAACATAGACAACCCACCCAACTCACGCCCTGACCATACTAAAACCAAGACATACCAAAAGAACTAAGGTCAGAACGTGACACTCATAGGACATCATGTTACACAATACATTTATGTTTTGTTCGATAATATGCATATTTATATCCACAAATCTCAGTTTACATTGGCGCCATGTTCAGAAATGCCTCCAAAGTAATTACAGAGAGCTACGTCAGATAACAGAAATACTCATCATAAACTTTGATGAAAGATACATGTTTTACATATAATTAAAAGATACACTTGTTCTTAATGCAACCGCTGTGTCAGATTTTTTTTTTTAAATATGAAAAAAGCTTACCATGCAATAATCTGAGATGGCGCTCAGAAGTAACAATATTTCTCCACCATGTTGGAGTCAACAGAAATACAAAATGACATCATAAATATTCCCTTACCTTTGATGATCTTTCATCAGAATACAGTGCCAGGAATCCTAGTTCTGCAATACATCGTTGTTTTGTTTGATAATGTCCATTACTAATGTCCAATTAGCTACTTTTGCTAGCACGTTTAGTTCACATGTCCAAAAGCTGGCGCTGGTCCAGGCGAACTCGGACAGAAAGTTATATTCCAGGTCGAATAAACTGCTCAAACTAAGTAGAGAATCAATCTTCAGGATGTTATTATCATATATATCCAATAACGTTCCAACCGGAGCATTCGTTTTTGTCTACAGAGTAATGGAACGCATGGCGATATCATGAGTAATAGGCATAACCAGGAATTGGCATTCTGCCAGACCACTGACTCAAATAGCTGCCATCCGGGCCCACATCACACTAGAGGCTTCTTTCCACGTTCTACTGACTGTTGACATCTAGTGGAAGGCCTAGGAAGTGCGAACAGATCCATATCTTACTGGGATGTGAATAGGCGATGAGTTGAAAATCAACCAGCCCCAGAATTTTCCACTTCCTGTTTGGAAGTTTGCCTGCCCTATGAGTTCTGTTATACTCACAGACATAATTCAAACAGTTCTAGAAACTTCAGAGTGTTTTCTATCCAATAGTAATAATAATATGCCTATATTAGCATCTGGGACAGAGTAGGAGGCAGTTCACTATGGGCACGCAATTCATCCAAAGTGAAAATGCTGCCCCCTATCCCTAAAAGGTTTTTAATATCTCTTTCATGTGCCTCTCCTCTCCCCTAAAAAGTTAACCTTTCTAGCGCAGGCGAGCCGCTAGCGACCCAACTCGACAACATCTGGTGAAATTGCAGAGCGCGAAATTCAAATTACAGAAATATAAATATTTAACATTCATGATATACATCAAAATAAAGCTTAACTTTATTTTATTTTTTAATCCAGCCGCTGTGTCAGATTTTAAAAAGGCTTTATGGCAAAAGCACACCATGCGATTATCTGAGGACAGTGCCCAGCACACAAAAGCATGAAAAACATATATATATATTTTTTTGTGTGTGAATTTTACCCCTTTTTCTCCCCAATTTCGTGGTATCCAATTGTTTAGTAGTTACTATCTTGTCTCATCGCTACAACTCCCGTACGGGCTCGGGAGAGACGAAGAGTCCGATACACAAGCCGCAATGCTTCTTAACACAGCGTGCATCCAACCCGGAAGCCAGCCGCACCAATGTGTCGGAGGAAACACTGTGCACCTGGCAACCTTGGTTAGCGCGCACTGCGCCTGGCCCGCCATGGGAGTCGCTGGTGCGCGATGAGACAAGGATATCCCTACCGGCCAACCCCTCCCTAACCTGGACGACGCTAGGCCAATTGTGCGTCGCCCCACGGACCTCTCGGTCGCGGCCGGTTACGACAGAGCCTGGGCGTGAACCCAGAGTAAGTACAACTCCCTTAACCACTGCGCCACCCGGGAGGCCCCTTAAAAAACATATTTCAACCAGGCAGGTGCGCCATGAAAGTCAGAAATAACGATATAATAAATGCCTTACCTTTGAAGATCTTCTTCTGTTGGCACTCCAAAAGGTCCCAGTTACATCACAAATGGTAATTTTGTTCGATAAAGTCCTTCTTTATATCAGTTTAGCTGGCGCGCTTCAGTCAATAATCCACCGGTTTCCCTCCTTCAAAATGCATACAAAATGAATCGCAAACGTTACCAATAAACTTATCCAAACAAATCAAACAACATTTATAATCAAACCTTAGGTACCCTAATACGTAAATAAATGATACAATTTAAGACGGAGAATAGTATGTTCATTACCGGAGATAAATAACAAAGAACGCGCTTCATCCACGAAACACTACAGCCAAAATGGGAGCCACTTAGAAAAACTACAACTTCGAACTCATTTTTCTAGTGGAAGCCCTAGGAACTGCAATCTGGGAGGACTTCGCCTCATAATAAACATGAAAGCCATTGGAAACAGTGGTAGGCTGAAATTCTATTTTTTTTGGATGGTTTGTCCTCTGGGTTTCACCTGCCATATCAGTTCTGTTACACTCACAGATATTATTTTAACAGTTTTAGAAACTTTAGTGTCTTTTCTATCCAAATCTACCAATTATATGCATATCCTAGCTTCCGGGCCTGTAACAGGCAGTTTACTTTGGGCACGCTTTTCATCCGGATGTGAAAATACTGCCCCCTAGCCCAAAGAGTTAACACTTTTTTGGTTACTACATGATTCCATATGTGTTATTTTATAGTTTTGATGTCTACACTGTTATTCTACAATGTAGAACATAGTAAAAATAAGAAAAAGACCTTGAATGAGTAGGTGTGCCCAAACCTTTGACTGGTACTATACATTGATTGTTTAAAAAAAATCTTTGCTACACAATGATATGTAACATACATTTTCCTAAAATAATCTAATCTGTCAATGATTGGATTTATTGCAACCTTTACTGAGAAGGCTGACTTGCATTCTGAATGTAAATTATGGGAAATGTAAAATTGCTGGAAATTATTTATCTTAATAAATGGACACCAATAGAGATTGGATTTCACAAACAAGCCACCATAATACGACACATTAAGAAATACGTAAATTAGATTTTACAACTCAAATGGGACCATATAGACCCCATAATAGTGTTAAGTTTGCCAAAATAGAAGTTGAATTAACTGTTGTGATTATATGAGTCAACATTACTCTAAATAATAAACTTTAGAATACTGAACAACAAAGTAACAGAGATATTTTCAATTAATAGTGTAGAGTGAAATGCAATGACGCAGAGTTAAATATCAACAATAAATTGAACATATTCAACTCTGAAACTAAAGACTCTGTTGCCAGAGTAGGTTTTACTCTCTTTAGACTGGTACCAAATGTTATCTGTGGCAGAGTTACATTTTCTTCAATAAGAGTTCAATTTACTGTCATTTTTATTCTGCGGGCTATCCGGTACACCAGTATCTATATGTAGACTTTATCTGTATGCTTTATCCCTCCAGCTATCCAATAAATATCGCTCCATCTTTACAGTTCACTTTGGACCCACAAAAGTGGTCATCCTGGCAGGATACAAATCAAATCAAATGTATTTATATAGCCCTTCTTACATCAGCTGATATCTCAAAGTGCTGTACAGAAACCCAGCCTAAAACCCCAAACAGCAAGCAATGTAGGTGTAGAAGCACGGTGGCTAGGAAAAACTCCCAAGAAAGGCCAAAACCTAGGAAGAAACCTAGAGAGAAACCAGGCTATGAGGGGTGGCCAGTCCTCTTCTCGCTGTGCCGGGTAGAAATTATAACAGAACATGGCCAAGATGTTCAAATGTTCATAAATGACCAGCAGTGTCAAATAATAATAATCACAGTTATCGCGGGTGCAACAAGACAGCACCTCAGGAGTAAATGTCAGTTGGCTTTTCATATCCGATCATTGAGAGTATCTTTACCACTCCTGCTGTCTCTAGAGAGTTGAACACAGCAGGTCTGAGACAGGTAGCACGTTCGGTGAACAGGTCAGGGTTCCATAGCCGCAGGCAGAACAGTTGAAACTGGAGCAGCAGCACGGCCAGGTGGACTGGGGACAACAAGGAGTCATCATGCCAGGTAGTCCTGAGGCATGGTCCTAGGGCTCAGGTCCTCCGAGAGAGAGAAAGAAAGAGAGAAAGAGAATTAGAGAGAGCATACAGTGGGGAGAACAAGTATTTGATTGATACACTACCGATTTTGCAGGTTTTCCTACTTACAAAGCATGTAGAGGTCTGTCATTTTTATCATAGGTACACTTCAACTGTGAGAGACGGAATCTAAAACAAAATTCCAGAAAATCACATTGTATGATTTTTAAGTAAATAATTTGCATTTTATTGCACGACATACGTATTTGATCACCTACCAAACCAGTAAGACTTCCGGCTCTCACAGACCTGTTAGTTTTTCTTTACGAAGCCTTCCTGTTCTCCACTCATTACCTGTATTAACTGCACCTGTTTGAACTCGTTACCTGTATAAAAGACACCTGTCCACACACTCAATCAAACAGACTCCAACCTCTCCACAATGGCCAAGACCAGAGAGCTGTGTAAGGACATCAGGGATAAAATTGAAGACCTGCACAAGGCTGGGATGGGCTACAGGACAATAGGCAAGCAGCTTGGTGACAACTGTTGGCGCAATTATTAGAAAATGGAAGAAGTTCAAGATGACGGTCAATCACCCTCGGTCTGGGGCTCCATGCAATGATCATGAGGAAGGTGAGGGATCAGCCCAGAACTACACGGCAGGACCTGGTCAATGACCTGAAGAGAGCTGGGACCACAGTCTCAAAGAAAACCATTAGTAACACACTACGCCGTCATGGATTAAAATCCTGCAGCGCACACAAGGTCCCCCTGCTAAAGCCAGCACATGTCCAGGCCCGTCTGAAGTTTGCCAATGACCATCTGGATGATCCAAAGGAGGAATGGGAGAAGGTCATGTGGTCTGATGAGACAAAAATAGAGCTCTTTGGTCTAAACTCCACTCACCGTGTTTGGAGGAAGAAGAAGGATGAGTACAACCCCAAGGACACCATCCCAACCGTGAAGCATGGAGGTGGAAACATCATTCTTTGGGGATGCTTTTCTGCAAAGGGGACAGGACGACTGCACCGTGTTGAGGGGAGGATGGATGGGGCCATGTACGCGAGATCTTGGCCAACAACCTCCTTCCCTCAGTAAGAGGGAAGTAAGAGCATTGAAGATGGGTCATGGCTGGGTCTTCCAGCATGACAACGACCCAAATCACACAGCCAGGGCAACTAAGGAGTGGCTCCATAAGAAGCATCTCAAGATCCTGGAGTGGCCTAGCCAGTCTCCAGACCTGAACCCAATAGAACATCTTTGAAGGGAGCTGAAAGTCCATATTGCCCAGCGACAGCCCCAAAACCTGAAGGATCTGGAGAAGGTCTGTATGGAGGAGTGGACCAAAATCCCTGCTGCATTGTGTGCAAACCTGGTCAAGAACTACAGGAAACGTATGATCTCTGTAATTGCAAACAAAGGTTTCTGTACCAAATATTAAGTTCTGCTTTTCTGATGTATCAAATACATATGTCATGCAAATTAATTACTTAAAAATCATACAATGTGATTTTCTGGATTTTTTTTTTAGATTCAGTCTCTCACAGTTGAAGTGTACCTATGATAAAAATGACAGACCTCTACATGCTTTGTAAGTAGGAAAACCTGCAAAATCAGCAGTGTATCAAATACTTGTTCTCCCCACTGTACATAAATTTACACAGGACACCGGATAAGACAGGAGAAATACTCCAGATATAACAGATTGACCCTAGCCCCCGACACATAAACTACTGCAGCATAAATACTGGAGGCTGAGACAGGAGGGGTCAGGAGAAACTGTGGCCCCATCCGATGATACCCCCGGACAGGGCCAAACAGGCAGGATATAACCCCACCCACTTTGCCAAAGCACAGCCCCCACACCACTAGAGGGATATCTTCAACCACCAACTTACCATCCTGAGACAAGCCCGAGTATAGCCCACAAAGATCTCCGCCACGGCACAACCCAAGTGGGGGCACCAAACCAGACAGGAAGACCACGTCAGTGACTCAACCCACTCAAGTGACGCACCCCTCCTAGGGACTGCATGGAAGAGCACCAGTAAGCCAGTGACTCAGCCCCTGTAATAGGGTTAGAGGCAGGGAACCGACCAGGCAGAGACAGCAAGGGCGGTTCGTTGCTCCAGAGCCTTTCCGTTCACCTTCACACTCCTGGGCCAGACCACACTCAATCATATGACCTACTGAAGAAATTAGTCTTCAGTAAAGACTTAAAGGTTGAGACCGAGTCTGCGTCTCTCACAAGGGTAGGCAGACCATTCCATAAAAATGGAGCTCTATTGGAGAAAGCCCTGCCTCCAGCTGTTTGCTTAGAAATTCTAGGGACAATTAGGAGGCCTGCGTCTTGTGACCGTAGCGTATGGCAGGACCAAATCAGAGAGATAGGTAGGAGCAAGCCCATGTAATGCTTTGTAGGTTAGCAGTAAACCTTGAAATCAGCCCTTGCCTTGACAGGAAGCCAGTGTAGGGAGGCTAGCACTGGAGTAATATGCTACATTTTTTTGGGTTCTAGTCAGGATTCTAGCAGGCGTATTTAGCACTAACTGAAGATTATTTAGTGCTTTATCCGGTTAGTTGGAAAGTAGAGCATTGCAGTAGTCTAACCTAGAAGTAACAAAAGCATGGATTCATTTTTCTGCATCATTTTTGGACAGAAGGTTTCTGATTTTTGCAATGTTACGTAGATGAAAAAAAGCTGTCCTTGAAACAGTCTTGATATGTTCGTCAAAAGAGATCAGTGTCCAGAATAACGCCGAGGTCCTTCACAGTTTTATAGAAGACAGTCAAGCAGGCGCCGGTAAACCACACAGAGGAGTTTGGGGACAGGGGAATGCTTCCTGTGTTCTAAGATTTGCCCAATGGACATTGATAAGTCAAACTTGAAATCAACTTAACTGTTGCATTCTACACAATGGTCTGGCAAGCAGGCATAGTTGGTGCTGTAACTCCAGACCTAAATATTTGACAAAGATATTATTTTCTCATAGCATGATTCCTTCCTGACACCTGCACAATGTGACTTTTCTACAGGTATTGTTTGTCAATGGAGACTCATTGAAAGAGATAAGACACTTTGCCTTGGCAAACCTTAGACTTTGGCATGGGCAAGAAAGGACGTGAAGAGGAAATTCGCTACCTAATTCAATTTTTTGAAAACGTTCCGATTTGTGGAAACCCCAAATAAGAGAACAAATATATACATGTTCTTAGTTTTGCTAATTATCTTTCTGTTGGGCTTTGTGACAGGTAAGCATTTGACACAACCCAGCCAATGAATTATGATGTCTCCAATGTATCTCCAACATTGTGTATGGCAGCAGGTTTGAATACTCTGACCCCAAGATCCAAGCCAATGAGAACCTCAGAATTAGTGGCTCTGTTTCAATGCAGGTACATGATGTTTACTTTGTTTCTCACTCTTAGTGAAAAATGACAAACTGGTCACAGGTGCAGTTAATACAGGTAATGAGTGGAGAACAGGAAGGCTTCTTAAAGAAAAACTAACAGGTCTGTGAGAGCCGGAATTCTTACTGGTTGGTAGGTGATCAAATACTTATGTCATGCAATAAAAAATGTATGGTATTTTTTATGAACAATGATTAAATTATGTATACATTTGTCACGTTCTGACCTTTATTTCCTTTGTTTTGTCATTATTTAGTATGATCAGGGCGTGAGTTGGGGTGGGCAGTCTATGTTTTTCTATGATTTGGGTATTTCTATGTTTCGTCCTAGTATGGTTCTCAATCAGAGGCAGGTGTCATTAGTTGTCTCTGATTGAGAATCATACTTAGGTAGCCTGGGTTTCACTGTGTGTTTGTGGGTGATTGTTCCTGTCTCTGTGTTTGCACCAGATAGGACTGTTTTGGGTTTTCACGTTTCTTGTTTTTATATTCAGTTGTTCATGTGTACATTTCCGTATTAAAAGAACCATGGACACTTACCACGCCGCATATTGGTCCTCTGATCCTTTTCGCCTCTCCTCTTCAGATGAAGAGGAGGACGACCCTTACAACATTTCAATCAGAACTATGACTAAACAGAATACTTCTATGTTACTGTATGGATGTATGAATCTTATAATCATAGTACTGAATATAATGTGTGTAATTATAACCAAGAATTAGAACAAAGACTGTCTGTTCCTTGGTAGAAACTAATGAAGTTATCGTCAGACTGGCTAGAATGCTGTGTTCCTTACAGGACATCTTATCTCCACACAGGGAGAGGAGAGACCTTGGGCTATTAGTAAATTATCTAACAGGTGGTGGACGATGTGGGAAGGCTTGTGAACTATACTGCCATTGTGTCGGAGTGGAGGAAGGCCAAGTTAAAACCTATGTCATTTTTAGTTTATAACCTGTTGTAAATTGTACCATGATCTGTACTCTCGAGAATAAATGCTATTGATTGATTTTTGAGACTGGCCTCTGTCCATTTTATGCAAATAAGTATTACAAATTCTTAGGAATGGGCAGAGTGTTTTAACTGAATTGGTTAATAAACATATAGGAATCAAATTCCTTTAACAAAAATGCAAATTAATTACTTAATCATACAATGATTTTTGTTTTAGATTCCGTCTCACACAGTTGAAGTGTACCTATGATACAAATTATGCTTTGTATGTAGGAAAACCTGCAAAATAGGCAGTGTATCAAATACTTGTTCTCCCCACTGTATGTGTACACACGCACATACACACTCCCTTGTGGGCATGTTTATATATGACTAGCAAGCATACTTATTTCTTAGTTCTAGCTAGCAAATATGGTTAACACTAACCTCTAACTAATCAGCTAGCTAGCTCCAGCAGGAGTGGAAGTTCTGCTGGCTACTTTCCCTCCATGAGAGGTACCAGTTAGGAAAGGAGACTTGAAACAAAGACTGCATTTACATAGGCAGCCCGATTCTGATATTTTTCCACTAATTGGTATTTTTACCAATCATATCAGCTCTTTGGGCAAAATACCAGAATTGGGATGCCTGTGTAAACGCAGCCAAAAAGTCTCACTTAAAGTAAAGTTGTTTACAAACTGTTCGCTACCTAGCTGGTGGCTAGTCTAACCTAATCCAAGTCCAATGACGTTAGCATTAGCCACATTAGCTACTAATTACATTTTACATATAAACCATTTGGGTAAATTTGGGCAAGAAATTCCAACTTGTTGCAACTTTAAGCTTTCTTGTCCTATTCAAACAGGCCAACCAAAGGTACATAACACTCACAATGTCAGTTACTTATAACAGTTAGATGACTGACTTCTCTAAGCTTGGATACACCCCTAAGATAAATAAGACAAGACGTAGACGTCTGATTAGCCTTGGTTAGCAGTGAGTCAGACTGCTCCATATAAATTGTTCATCAATCAGTAAACTTGACATCAGCAGCTTTTTTTGTCAAATTGGAGTTGGAGTCTGGATATTCAATTCCAACGAGTCGGAATTGGAGTCGACTCCAAAAATCCTGGAGTCGTTCACCAAAAAAGCACTCAGAATGTTTGTATAGAATATACCTCGGCACAACACTGTGATCTATCAATCCACTGGGCACACACACTGGTTGAATCAACGTTGTTTCCACGTCATTTATATTTCTACACCCCACTAAAGTGTCAAATGTGAAAGACTCCCCAAAATGTGTGCATTTGTGAAAAAAGGTTGGAAATATGTATCTAATAGTTGCTAAATTACATTCAAAAGATGGTGGTTAACAGAGTCAAACCTCAAAGGTCTGTAAATGTTTATTTTCACACTTGCCTTCAATTGTATCTAGTGTTGATCAAGGTCTAATAAACTATGGGAAATCCTCATAGGACCTTCGCATAGATAAGAGCACATTTTTTTCAGAATGTTTAGCCCCTCCCCTGAGGCTGTTCCAAGCTCTATAAAAGGTGAGCCTCCATGAGCAGGAAGTAGTCACTATTTTTAGATCTGTTAGAGCTCTTTGAAGATGTCTCTTTTAGAATGTCTTCTCCAGACATCGAGCACAGTGACACTGCTGGGGGCTCTGCTGTTTCTGCTGGCCCTTTACCGCCTCTCCTCTGGTTCCAACTCTGAGGAACAGGGGAAGCAGCCTCCAGGACCCAGGCCTCTGCCCCTGCTTGGTAACATGCTCCAGCTGGATCTCAAGAGGCCCTACCGCAGCCTCTGTGAGGTGAGAGGAAGTCCTGAGATTAAACTATGTTGTGGTTGTTGATATGATCTGTGACATTGTTTTATCTGGCTAAATATTTTCAAAATGTTGGTATTTTAGCAGGTATAAAACTTCCAGTTAGTTTCAATAGGCATGTATTGTCAAAGCAATATGTTGAGTACATGGGGTTTCAACCAGTTAGCAATAGTTTTTGTCAACACAGGAGCCCTCTAAAATGTTTTTATTTTGATGTGGCCCTACTTTGCACTCTCGCTCTGAGTTTCTGAATGCTTTCAGAGAATGTTCCTCCGTTAATGTTCCATTTCAGGTTTTTTAAATGCCAAGTGTTGTGAAATGATGACCACTGTGCATTCACTCACATAATAGAGGCATTTGGCTTGAAAATCGTATCTGTCATAAGTGCTTAAAGGGATTGTTGTGTGTGTTTTTACCCCTATCTTAATAGTTTTCTTGTCACAGACCAAACAACTCACCAAAATAGCTCACACATACTTCAATCCAACTTATATTGCAACAATATCACTCCTGAAGATATGTGTCCACATAGAATTATACTTTATTTGTTACAGAACTGCTTCCAACAACCTTTAGCTCAGGTTTTTATATTTACATTTCATGCATTGTTTACTTCACAGGGCGTTTCGTAACACCTGCATTGTTTTAAGTCACTCACTGATCTCCACAGTCTGTTTGGTTAATTTATTTTGAATAATTTCTAGATGCTTTGAGATCTTAGTTTAAGGGACAATCTGCAGTTCAAACAATAAAGCTTACACCCCACTACTGTTTTAGGTTAACAGCTGAGGAATGGGGCTGGAGAAATATAACCCCTCTGAAATGATAGACAAACCTATGGATGCAATGACTGACCATCCATAATAATACAATTGTAGTTTTAATCATGTTTAGAGGCTACACGTATTTATTTTTGTTTAACAATCTCATACTTTGGGTTCTGATGGGGTATGACAGTTGAGCTAAGCTCATACGGTATTTCTAGTTATATTCTTCAAGAATCAATAGCTATAATTAGTCATTTAAACTTTAAAAAATGGATGTACCAATGGCAGATTGACCCTTTTTAAACTGGTTTACTCTTTAGAACTCAGTGTTTGTTTGTTTAAACAATGTGATTCTAAACAAACACTGTATAGCTTCACAACATTGTTAAGGGCTAGATTGAATCCGATCACATTTGTCCACTATGCACGTTTTAACGGCAATGTTCCCGCGTTCACGGAGATCACGTTCACGGTAAAAGCTGCATATGTCGGCGCAATTGGATATTACCTTTACATTCTGCATCGTCCAAATCAGCAATCGGATTGAATCCTGGCCTAAAAAGATCCTTTCATGGATGGTCAGTCCTTGCATCCATAGCGCCAGCTGTGAATTTGAGTGGTTGCATTTCTCCAGCCCCATTCCTCAGCTGTTTACCAAATTAAGTGATGGGATGGAGATTTTTGATGTTTGAATTATAGACTGCAGCTTTAAGATTGGTGTAAAACTCAGGAAAACATTGACAGAAAGCTCGTGGAAACACCCTTGTGGTCATTGCCTGGTAAGGTAAACAATGGGCCACATGTCATTATGAGCCTAAATAGTACACTCCCAGTCAGTGTTACAAGGAACCCAAACCGGCTGCGCGTGTGCTCCATCGTGCATAAATGTATTTTGTCCCCCCACACCAAACGCCATCATGACACGCAAGTTAAAATATCAAAACAAACTCTGAACAAATTATATTAATTTGGGGACAGGTCGAAATCATTCAACATTTTTAAGGCAATTTAGCTAGTTCGCTTGCACTTGCTAGCCAATTTGTCCTATTTAGCTAGCTTGCTGTTGCTAGCTAATTTGTCCTGGGATATAAACATTATTAACCTATTTTAACTGAAATGCACAAGGTTCTACTCCTACAATTATTCCACATATAAAACGGTCAACCAAATCGATTCTAGTCATCTCTCTTCCTTCCAGGCTTTTTCACCTCTTGACTTTATATTGCGATTGGCAACTTTCATAAATTAGGTGCATTACCGCCACTGACCTCGTTCGTCTTACCTACGTGGGTATAACCAATGAGGAGATGGCACTTGGGTACCCGCATGGGTATAACCAATGAGGAGATGGCACTTGGGTACCTGCTTCTATAAACCAATGAGGAGATGGGAGAGGCAGGACTTGCAGCGCGAGTTCTATTTTAGCCCTTGGCAACGCAGGCACTCGTGAGCAATAATTGAATAACATAGATTTCTACATTTTTTTTTTGCAATGCTCAAGCAGGCAATGTGAGTACAACACGTCTTTTTATTCATTTATTTAGCCTACTTGGACACCGGCTCCCCACAATTTCCCACTCTCCCATGCTGAATAGCCTGAAGCCACAGGCTCTTCTTGCTGGCTCTATTTCCCTACGTGGGAGCATTGCCAACCGTAGGTCGTGATTTTTGACCTGGTTACATGTACATTGAACACACAGCAGGTTTTCAGCATGGTTTGTTGTTTATATATAACAAAAATATATCCAACAAAGTTGTCTCTTTTACACTGGGGGTCACTGGAAAAGAATGTTTGATTTTCCCCAATTTGTGGATGTTGTCGAGGGGAATTCCATATTACGTGAATATCGACTCGGGGTATGCCTCAACCCATTTTCTCTTCAATGCTCTCATGGTCAATAGAGCTGATCATGGACTGGTGGCTCTTAGACAAACAGCAATACACAATTGCATTTCTATTGTTTTTTTTAGACTAATTACAGAATACAATTCTTCTTTAGTAAATCCTGATTCCCTTTAGAAGCTTAGACATAAGCGAACGTACATGAAAACACCATACATAAGTGTACTGAACCATTTTTGGCTTATATATTAACATTATAAATGATATGTTCAGAATTGTATTAATTGATCAGACATTCAGTTGATAACTTACAATAGGCCAGTATAGCTGAAATATTGATCAACATGAACAATCATGATAAATAATGGTGACATTTGACATAAATAGATTCTTAGAGCCATAATCCTAATATACTGTAGGCATCCGGCCTCACTACAGTGTGCAGGATCACACTGATTCGTACAATGTATAACATTCATCTTCCATCTGAATGCTTGAAATAAAACTATACAAAGTAACAATGTGATATCATATCATGTAAAAGTGAATTACTTAGGCTTTAGGAAATGCCACAAACTACAGAGCTTGATGGTGAGGGGAGCGGAAGAGGAGGGGGAACCATGTACCCTGCTTCAGTCACCCACTTGGCCACAGTCAACCCCAAGATATAAGCGGGAGACAAATCCAGCTTTGACCTCCTACTTGTCAGGCCTCTCATACTGGGCAGACAGGGGTCCTGGGATGGACAGCTCACACAGCTTCCCCACATACGGTGCTGGATCAAGTGTGACCTCGTTGAAGAGGAGATCCAGGAGCCTGTCTACGTAGCTTGAAATTTATTTTTTGTTGTTGTGACCAACTTGTTTAATTTGTTTTCTTCAGAGGGTTACAGGTATAAAACCAAAATGAATGCATATAAAGATAACCACGACCCATTTCCCCCTTAGTCCCCGTACCCCCCCTTCACGGTGGGCCAGAAAGTAACAAAAGTTTAAATACTGTATCATTGGTTTGTATACGTGGGGCTTAGCTGAGATTGTTCTTTACAGAGTCCAATATATTTGTCCAGGTCTCAACTGTTCCTTGTCTAGTACCATTCATTCTCCCTGTTGATAATTCTAATGATGGAGTTAAATGGTGAGAGTGAGGTGGTTGTCATCTTCAGAGTCAACATTTATTTCACAGCAGTGCTGCCTGCCAGCAGTAATTTTCTCTGAGAGAGGCTGTCAAGGGGCTGTCATTGTTAAGTAACATAATAGATGGAAAGCAATTCATATTTAAATTCATGCACTTCTAAATTTATTTTCTAACTTTGCCCTTGAAGCATTTAACTGCAGGGCACTCCGACATTAGATGAATGTGCTTACCTATTTCAGGGGACGCGGTGAACCGTTGGCGGCAATTTCATTGTAAAATCTTTCCTTGGTGTAAAACAGTCTGTGAACAAACTTAAAATGTATACTTTGATGGTTTGGATTACGGGATGCCAAGGTCATATTTTTCCATTTTCTGTTCCAGTTAAAGCGTGGTTCAGATTCAATTAGATCTGTGGGCCATACTTTTTTAATGGCTAGCTCAGATATGAGCTTTCCAAAAGTTGTTTATATTATACAGATCAGTCCTTTCGGGAGCCCAGATCATGTGTTTACAAATCTCATCATTGGATGGTTTGGTAGTTGTGTTTCCCACGGGACTCCATAGGCCAACATAGCTGACCTAAGTTGTAAATATAGAAAAAACGAGTTGCCTGTAATGTTTTTGAAAAGGGAAATCTTTCTTAAATGGATCATGAAATGTATTTTATTTTATTTACTATTCTGAGTTATGATACTATCAATTAGCTGATGTAGTGATCTACTCATTTGACAATGTGTTTTTGAAGTACTCAATTTGAAATATGCAATATTTAATTGTTGCACCTTTTTCTGAAACTTTTCAATGTGTGTATTTTTTATTTTTGTGTACCTGAAATGTTAAATTGATTTTAAATGAATAACTATGACTAGGGCTGTTACGGTGACCGTATTACTGCCACACCGGCAGTCACAAGTCATGACAACAGTCAAATTCCACCTGACCGTTTCGTCACAGTAATTTGGCTTCTCCAAGCTCTGATGCTGCTGATGGTCATTAGTAGCCTACCAAACATGCTCTGACATCACTGCAAATGTAATCGAAAAATCTATTCAAACACTTCATGAGAGCTCATAAGTTCATGTTGCGCAACATTTCTATAGGCTATGCAATTGCGTGAGAAAAAGCCTCTATTAAATAGAGGAGGTTCCCATCAGCTTTCTATAGGCTAGGCCTACTATATTTATTGTTCAGCTTTCCTAATATTAAGCACATTGCTTCTCTTTACAACAGAAGTATAGCCTACCTGGCTGGTATGAAAATGAACCGTGGGAAAGGCATCCTTCATTTGCTATTTAAGTGCTTTACATAAATTTCATAAATGTTTTACCCCTGTCACCGTTTGAGACAAATGCATAATAATGGTCCATTCTAAATCAAAACAAATGTAACACATATCTTATTTACTATATGTAAAGACTAGATTAAATCAAGAATAGTCTGCTGGGTGACAATTAGCCTATTACTTAAGAATTATATATTATCACTTGTGAATGATGCCCAGCTTAAGGCAAGAAGCAGCCATGCCTGTTTTTAGTGATGGTTTATAATCATAATGGCACACCACATGTAGCCTAGCCCATAGGCCTATGTTAAGGTTTGTATCACAACTAAAGTGTCCAAATAACCTCTTTAAAATGAAGCACATTAATTTGCGTTACAACTGGTGCAGAGCCTAACTGGCAAACATATGAAGCGCGGGAGTTTCAAGTTTGGGAGAGAACATTTTGCCATAAAAATTCACCTTTTTATAATAAAATAAATACATGCAGAATCACATTTGCTGTCACTTTGAGAATGTTGTTTTCCTGCTAATGGAACATTCAAGCCTATTGCCATGTGCACATTGCTGCGCTTATGTGAAGAAATAGCATAATCGTTTGTCAACAATTTATGCTAAACGTTCTGAACTGTTGTGTCAGGCTCATTGCTTAACAGTTTTTTTGAATGCTATTGGTTGTATTCATTTGGGATCTATCGCATCCCACAACTATCCCAGACTATGTTTGGAATATTTATTTCTAGTTAACTTTTGTACTATGGGGGATAGTAGATTGACATGGAGTAGTGCTTTTGCTGTTTGTTAGGCCCACTTATCTTGTTGGCTGACAAAAAGTCAATTACAGTTCTTCCAATATGCACCTTGAATTTGGAAGCAAGCAGTTATGTCCCTCTTCACTTGTAGCCTGTGAGAAAGACCCAATCACTGACAGAGAGCCATGTGAGTGAGAGGCTTTTGGCAAGCAGCCAGGAGAAGGGAATTATACTTAATTTTCATTTGAATATTTATTTAATTAGACAAGTCAGTTAAGAACAATTTCTTATTTACAGTGACAGCCTACTGGGAAACAGTGGTTTAACTGCCTTATTCAGTGGCAGAATGACAGATTTTTACCTTGTCAGCTCAGGGATTTGATCCAGCAACCTTTCGGTCACTGGCCCAACACTCTAACCACTAACCTACCTGCTGCCCCTTCAGCCCAAAGGCAAGACGGCCACTGGCTGCAAAAGGCATGGATTTTTTTTTTTAGGTTGTACACAAAGGGAATGCAGCAAGGAACTTCGAGGCATTATCAAGCGCTTGTCAAATTGTGAATGACAGACTGATGAAGTGTGGACAGCCTGCGCAAAAAACAAAGCCGAGCTCATGCCTTTCATGCTTTTTTCAAATTATCATTAGTCGCATCATGCAGCCTTAGAATGTATTGAAAATCAAAACACTTAGCCCAACATTTGTATCACAACCAATGCTACATAAATAACTCTAAATGAAGCATGTAGGAGGACCTGTTTCTTTAACTGCTCAACACAGAATAGCCGCATGTGTGCAAATATCCTTTCTATTTTTTCAGCTATGTTAAATTTCATTCTTCATACTATAAAATATTTCCACGGAATTCTAAGCAAATCTTGCCTGCTGAATGAACTAGTGAGCCCACAACCATATGGCATAGCCAGATCAGGGCCTAACATAAGGACAACTCAGAGTATGCTATTCTGTTCTTCTGAAATAGACTACATTTTCTTCATATCATGTTTCTAAAATAAATAATGGATTTATTGTGATGGTGTAGGCTATATTACATGGATTTATTAGACTTTTTAAAATGTGGATGTTCCGAAGGTCTGTATTGGTGGCTTGTAGTCTATGCGTGGAAGCCAGGAGATGGTAAATGTGCTTATGTTAATTAACGGTTAATTACCGTGAGACCGGCAGTTATTTGCTTGACAATCACCGGCTCTTTCATGACCACAGCCCTAACTATGACTTACAGTATGTTGGGTCTGTCTTCGCAGGCTTCACAGCATATCCCCTTTGCTTGGGAAAGCTGATTTTTGTATCACAGCATTCCTAATGCGGTGGTTGCCTGGGAAGCGATGCAGACCGAGTAGATGTTTAATTTTCTAAAATGTCTCATTACAGCTTGATGATAGTGGAAAGACAAAAGGAGATGGAAAGTGAAATAATAATACCTCCCCACCATTCTGATTAGCCCCAATGACACAAGCTACATCAACTGTAGGACAACCCACACAATGGAATAGAAGAATATGATTGTCAGTGGTAAATTACAAGTACTATACACAGGGACTTTCACTGAGGATGGGGGGGAAGCTTTGCCTTCACACAGCCTGTCAGCACCTCTGTTGTGTTTGTGCAGTCCTAAATCCAGTCTGATGAACACTCCAAACAGCCTACCGACAACTGAGGCATCTGCATGGTCCTAAAGGACGTTGGCCCGTTTTTTAAAATCACATTTCAATGATAAAACTGGGGGGGACAAACATGCAATTTCATAATGTGGGGGGACGTATCTGAAATTGCATTTTTGTTCCCCCCAGTTTTATCATTGGAATGTGATCAAATTGTGGCATCTGTGTGCTTTAGGGCCATGCGGACACCTCATAGTTGTCGGGAAGGCTGTTTGGAGTGTTCATCTGACTGGATTTAGGACCTTGTGGATTCCACAGAGTGTGCTAACAGGCTGTGTGAAGGCAAAACTTCTGGAAGGCTGGCTGGACCAGCACTGGAGAGTTGAGCACAATTCAGTCAGTGTGTATGTGTTCCGCTCTTTCATCGAGTTGTAAAAGGAAGCAGAACAGAAAATGGCTACTTTAGTTGACTGATATAGCTGGCAAGGTAACTGTTTAACTTTACAGAAAAAAATGAACTAATGTTTATTCGCAGTGTTGGGCTAGTATTGTAACTGACATGTAACGTTGTCTAATGTTTCATCCCCTCTCGATTGAGGTGAATGAATAAGCTACGCTAGTGAGTAGCTACCACCGCCAGGTCAGCTCTAGTCTCTAGTTTTCTGGCAGTTGCGAGATGAGATACTAATAATAACCTTCTGACCACAGTGAGTTGTATTAGTCAGTATGGCAATGTAGCGGTATTGATCTGTCAGTTTCCCTCGCTAGTTCCCTACTTTTCACACTGACAGTCATAAATGGCTCTAAAGTTACAGGCTTCACTGTCATGGTGCACAGTAGAGGTCTGTGCAGGACTGATTTCTAAATCCTGCTCCCGCTCTTCCACCCGCTACCGCAAGAACGGGTCCCAAACCTAACCGAAGTCCCGCAATGTTATTTAGGCTTATGTGAAGCAGCTCATTAGCCAGCCATGGTCCCAGCTATTTTGCGCCCTATAGGCAATATCAAATGCGTAAAAAGGGGGGGACCAGTAACTTTATCAGCTTTTCCAATGTACCAGCAACAGTACTTTTTCTTACTTGGGTCAAACTGCTATGAACTGGTTACATTCAAATATCATCGAATTTGATAAAAAACATGATTGTCACTGTCCGGGACCTTTAATAAACCGTGCATTTAGTCTTATTTTATGTTCTACAGCTGTCCAAGAAATATGGGTCTGTTTTCACGGTTCATTTTGGACCCACAAAAGTGGTCATCCTGGCAGGATACAAGACGGTCAAGCAGGCGCTGGTCAACCATGCAGAGGAGTTTGGGGACAGGGGCATGCTTCCTGTGTTGTATGATTTCACCAATGGACATGGTAATGTAGTATGTGAAACTTGTAATCCCGGTTAACTGTTGCATTCAACAATATTCTGTCAAGCAAGCATATTTGGAGCTATAAATATGTGACAAATATATGATTCTCTCCTGACATGATTAATTCCTGACACCTGCACAATGTTACTTTTAAATAGGTATTCTGTTTGGCAATGGAGACTCATGGAAAGAGATGAGGCGCTTTGCCCTGGCAAACCTTAGAGACTTTGGGATGGGCAAGAAAGGGAGTGAGGAGAAAATCTTAGAGGAAATTCACTACCTGATTGAAGTGTTGGAAAAACATGAGGGTAAGAATTCGTAGGTCTGATTTTGAAAACTAAAAAAAAGATTACATTTAAAAAATCCTTAGGTTTTCGAATTGAATTTCTGATCTTGATCTTTTTAATAGGTAAAGCATTTGACACAACCCAGCCATTGAGTTATGCTGTCGCCAACGTAATCTCCAACATTGTGTACGGCAGCAGGTTTGAATACTCTGACTCCAAGTTCCGAGCCACAGTGGATCGAGCCAATGAGAACCTACGAATTGCAGGCTCCGTTTCAGTTCAGGTACTGTACTATGTGCTCATGATGTTTACTTTGCCATTATTCTCAGAGTGAAAAACAAACTGGTCACACTTGACTAAACCAAGAAAATGCAATAGTTATTCAAATTTGTACTGGGGTACTGGAATAATAGAGGGTAATTCATGCTTAACTTTATGTTTACGGGGAGATAGTTGTACAACATGTTCCCCTGGCTGGGCCCTTGGCTGAAAAGCAGGAAGCTTTTGTTGAAGAATATTGAAAACAACAAGAAGGAGATGGAGGAGCTGGTGAGGGGGCTGAAGGAGACTCTCAACCCTCAGATGTGTAGAGGCTTTGTGGACTCGTTCCTCGTCCGAAAGCAGACCCTGGAGGTATGAAATCTCACTACAGTTAAAAACATCTCAATTAAAAACAAGATAACTCATGTAAAATATACAGTGTCCATAAAATATATAGGTTCAGAACGTTTGTGAAACAGCACAGTTAGAAATATATGGCAAATATAAATCAAGCTGAATGGTCTTCAGAGATAGATGGGTGGGGTTGAAGGTAGCTGAAGGATGGGAATAAATACAAACAAAAGATAACTATTGTACAGTGGGGCAAAAAAGTATTTAGTCAGCCACCAATGGTGCAAGTTCTCCCACTTAAAAAGATGAGAGGCCTGTAATTTTCATCATAGGTACACTTCAAAGATGACAGATGAAATTAGAAAAGAAAATCCAGAAAGTCACATTGTAGGATTTTTAATGAATTTATTTGCAAATTATGGTAGAAAATAAGTATTTGGTCACCTACAAACAAGCAAGATTTCTGTCTCTCTCAGACTTGTAACTTCTTCTTTAAGAGGCTCCTCTGTCCTCCACTCTTTACCTGTATTAATGGCACCTGTTTGAACGTGTTATCAGTATAAAATACACCTGTCCACAACCTCAAACAGTCACACTCCAAACTTCACTATGGCCAAGACCAAAGAGCTGTCAAAGGACAGTAGAAACAAAATTGTAGACCTGCACCAGGCTGGGAAGACTGAATCTGCAATAGATAAGCAGCTTGGCTTGAAGAAATAAACTGTGGGAGCAATTATTAGGAAATGGAAGACATACAAGACCACTGATAATCTCCCTCGATCTGGGGCTCCACGCAAGATCTCACCCCGTGGGGTCAAAATGATCACAAGAACGGTGAGCAAAAATCCCAGAACCACACGGGGGGACCTAGTGAATGACCTGCAGAGAGCTGGGACCAAAGTAACAAAGCCTACCATCAGTAACACACTACGCCGCCAGGGACTCAAATCCTGCAGTGCCAGACGTGTCCCCCTGCTTAAGCCAGTACATGTCCAGGCCCGTCTGAAGTTTGCTAGAGAGCATTTGGATGATCCAGAAGATCGGGAGAATGTCATATGGTCAGATGAAACCAAAATATAACTTTTTGGTAAAAACTAAACTCGTCGTGTTTGGAGGACAAAGAATGCCGAGTTGCATCCAAAGAACACCATACCTACTGTGAAGCATGGGGGTGGAAACATCATGCTTTGGGGCTGTTTTTCTGCAAAGGGACCAGGACGACTGATCCGTGTAAAGGAAAGAATGAATGGGGCCATGTATCGTGAGATTTTGAGTGAAAAACTCCTTCCATCAGCAAGGGCATTGAAGATGAAACGTGGCTGGGTCTTTCATCATGATAAATGATCCCAAACACACCGCCCGGGCAACGAAGGAGTGGCTTCGTAAGAAGTATTTCAAGGTCCTGGAGTGGCCTAGCCAGTCTCCAGATCTCAACCCCATAGAAAATCTTTGGAGGGAGTTGAAAGTCTGTGTTGCCCAGCAACAGCCCCAAAACATCACTGCTCTAGAGGAGATCTGCATGGAGGAACGGGCCAAAATACCAGCAACAGTGTGTGAAAACCTTGTGAAGACTTACAGAAAACATTTGACCTCTGTCATTGCCAACAAAGGGTATATAACAAAGTATTGAGATACACTTTTGTTATTGACCAAATACTTATTTTCCACCATAATTTGCAAATAAATTCATTAAAAATCCTACAGTGTGATTTTCTGGATTTTTTTTCTCATTTTGTCTGTCATAGTTGAAGTGTACCTATGATGAAAATTACAGGCCTCATCTTTTTATGTGGGAGACCTTGCACAACATTATCTAGTTGTAGATTATCTACAACTCTGAGCAAGGTTTGAGAAATGATGGTTTAGTCAAATATTATCTCCTGTGGTCAATTTGCAGTCTATAAATGTATATGTAATTATATTCCAGCCGTCCGCTCAGGGGAATTAAAATAAATAAATAAACGCCTGCGGGTGAATCTAGTTGATGATCCCTGGTCTATGCCATGGAAACAAGTATTTTCTCCCCTTTTTTAAAATGCTTTTTCTGTGTGTATAAGGAATCTGGCAACAAGAACTCGCACTACCATGACAACAACCTGATATCCTCTGTGAGAAACATGTTTTCTAATGGTACTAACACCACAGGGACAACGCTACGCTGGGCTTTGATGCTAATGGCCAAGTACCCTCTTATACAGGGTAAGTATCAATGTGCACACACACACCGTTGTACAGACATTGCTACAAGTGATTGTAGTGATGCAAGACAATCAAGGTTTTACTTGCTGTGAACATTTCCCACTTGAACCACAGGCCAGTTTAGTTTGTTTCAATTGCTTGAACACTGAATGAAGCTGTAGTCCACATGAATGAAACAACCGGTTATATATATATATTGTCACGCCCTGGTCAAAGTATTTTGTGTTTATCTTTATGTATTTGGTCAGGCCAGGGTGTGGCATGGGGTTTTTGTAATTGTGGTGTGTTTGTCTTGGGGTTTTGGTGGTGGTATTGGGATTGTAGCTTAGTGGGTTGTCTAGCAAGGTCTATGGCTGTCTGGAGTGGTTCTCAATCAGAGGCAGGTGCTTATTGTTGTCTCTGATTGGGAACCATATTTAGGCAGCCATATTCTTTGAGTTTGTCGTGGGTGATTGTCCTTAGTGTCTTACTTGTACTCTCTGTTAGTTTGCACTAGATAGGCTGTTTTCGGTTTTCATTACGTTTATTGTTTTGTAGTGTTTAGTCGTGTTTACGTTTTGTTTAATAAATATGGATCGCAATCGACACGCTGCAGTTTGGTCCGACTCTCCTTCATCACCACTAGAAAACCGTTACAGAATCACCCACCACCAACGGACCAAGCAGCGTGTTAACAGGCAGGAACCACAGGAGAGGCAACAGAGGCAGCAGCAGCAGGAGCAGCAGCAGCTGCAGTGGGAGAGGCTGCACCACCTGGAGAAATGGACATGGGAGGAAGAACTGGACGGTAAAGGACCCTGGGCTCAGCCTGGAGAATATCGCCGCCCCAAGGAAGAACTGGAGGCGGCGAAAGCTGAGAGGCGCAGATATGAGGAGGCAGCACGGCGTAGCGGATGGAAGCCTGAGAATCAGCCCCAAAAATTTCTTGGGGGGCTCAGGGAGAGTGTGGCAGAGTCAGGAGTCAGACCTGAGCCAACTCTCCCTGTTTATCATGAGGAGCCAAGGAGGAGACCAGAACCAGAGACTGTGAAGGAGTTAATGGGGAAATTGGAGGAGAGAGAAATGAGGGAGTTGCTGTGTTGGTGCTTTTTGCATGGAATTCGCCCGACGGAACGTGTTGGGGATTTGATGGCACCTGGGTTAGCGCTCCATACTCGTCCTGAGGTGCGTGTTAGTCGGCTGGTGAAGTTGGTGCCAGCCTCACGCACCAGGCCTCCTGTGCACATCCCTAGCCTTGCACATCCTGTGCCAACACTGCTCTCAAGATCTCCAGTACGCCTTCACGGTCTAGCCCATCCTGTGCCACCTCCACACTCCAGTCCTCCGGTAGCAGCTCCCCGCTCCAGGCTTCCTGTGCGTGTCCTCGATCCAGTACCACCAGTTCCAGCACCATGCACCAGGCCTTCAGTGTGCCCCGCCTGTTCAGCGCAGCCAGCGCTTTTCTCTCTCCCTGCGCTGCTGGAGTCTCCCGCCTGTTCAGCGCAGCCAGAGCCTTCCTCCTCTACAGCGCTGCCGGAGCCTCCCGCCTGTTCAGCGCAGCCAGAGCCTTCCTCCTCTCCTACGCTGCCGGAGTCTCCCGCCTGTTCAGCGCAGCCAGAGATGCCCCTCCATGGAGAAGCCAGAGCTGCCAGCCTGCATGGAGCAGCCAGAGCTGCCAGCCTGCATGGAGCAGCCAGAGCTGCCAGCCTGCATGGAGCAGCCAGAGCTGTCAGTCCGCATAGAGCAGCCAGAGCTGTCAGTCTGCATGGAGCAGCCAGAGCTGTCAGTCTGCATGGAGCAGCCAGAGCTGTCAGTCTGCATGGAGCAGCCAGAGCTGTCAGTCTGCATGGAGCAGCCAGAGCTGTCAGTCTGCATGGAGCAGCCAGAGCTGTCAGTCTGCATGGAGCAGCCAGAGATGTCAGTCTGCATGGAGCAGCCAGAGCTGCCAGTCTGCATGGAGCAGCCAGAGCTGTCAGTCTGCATGGAGCAGCCAGAGCTGTCAGTCTGCATGGAGCAGCCAGAGCTGCCAGTCTGCATGAAGCAGCCAGTCTGCATGGAGCAGCCAGAGCTGCCAGTCTGCATGGAGCAGCCAGAGCCAGTCTGCATGGAGCAGCCAGAGCTGCCAGTCTGCATGGAGCAGCCAGAGCTGCCAGTCTGCATGGAGCAGCCAGAGCTGCCAGTCTGCATGGAGCTGCCAGTCGGCAAGTAGCAGCCAGAGCTGTCAGTCTACATGAAGCAGCCCGAGCTGCCAGTCTGCATGAAGCAGCCAGTCTACATGGAGCAGCCAGAGCTGCCAGTCTGCATGAAGCAGCCAGAGCTGTCAGTCTGCATGGAACAGTCAGAGCTG